>NW_025373057.1:0-3345 GCF_016433145.1 Gracilinanus agilis
CCTTCCTTCCTTCCTTCCTTCCTCTTTCTGTCTCTCCCTCTCTTTTCCTTCTTTCCTTTCCTTGCCCTTTCTGGGTCTTTTCATTTATATTTATTTTTCTTTCTCTCCCTTTCTCTCTCTATTGCTTTCAATTTCTAGCACTCCTTTTTAAATGATATTTTCCACTCTTTTTGTTCTCTCTCTTTATTCCTCTCTTTCTCACTTTTCTTTTTCTCACACTTTGTAATTCTCTTTCTCTTTCCACTTTCCTCTGAAGGTTATTTCAGTGTTTGAGGCCCCGGAGGCCCCATCAGATCTTTCTTTTTAGTTCAGTTTTGGTAGAGAAACAAAACAAAAGAAAACAAACCCCAGAGCTAATTGGCTATCTATCTCTGATGGGTCCTTCTCTCCCCCACCCCCTTCTCCCGTAACTAATGGCCATGGATTTGGCCATCTGGGGGGACAGTTAGTCATTTAGAGGACACAGGTGGCAAGCACACCTGTAGTTAGTCACTTACAGGGCATTTTCTCCAACTGAAATTAGTTGCAGGTGTAAAACATGTGCTTGTGGAAAAAGGAAATAGGCATTTGAGGTCCAGCAGAAACTTCGCCTCTTAATTTCACCTTCTTCTCCCTCTCCCCTATCTCCTCAGCCAATTAAAGAGTCAGTGTATAGCCACTTAATCTCCTGTGTGCAGAATGTCCTGCAAGTCGTTGGAGAAGAATAGCAAAGGGGACGAGGAAAGCTCGCTAGATGCCCTTCTCTCTGGCTCCAGGGATGCCCTTTTCTTTTGGTCTGGACGAAAACAAAGCCGGCCAGTTCTTCTCGTTTTGGAGGACAGTCGGGCTCATTAAAATCCCCAATCAAAGCCCCCGCCTCCATTGGGGCGCGCTGTTAATGAACTTTAGCCACACTCCTGGAGGCTGTTATTCTTTCGTTTCTGTAGCGGCCAGCTTTCCAAGTATTCCTGGTGAAGAACCAGGCCGGCTGAGCTATTCGATGCTTCCTGGGGGCCCAGGAACACTTAAAACAAACAAGCAAACAACTAGAGTCCCTTACAAGCCTTTGGGCGATTTCGCTAACCAACATGCACCGGGGCATCCCGAAGGAAAACTCGGGGCTACTTGGGGCTCAATGGAGCTCGCCAGCCTCCCGTTGGCGCTAAGGTTGGGGGGGTTTCCCAAAAACCGGGGTCCCCCTTTTCTCCTTCTATGACACGACTCCTCATTCTTCAAAAACATTTGCCTTCGTGTCGGGAATTCTAGATCATTCGATGCAGCAGGTTTAAGTTACCATTTTTGTCGTGAAAAAAATAGCTTAGCGTGATCCCGATTTTCCTTGGTTTCCTCCCATTCTAGAAAAAAGTAGAGGTATTCACGTTCCTTTGTCTCCGAGTTTCATAATGTCTTAAGAGATTAACAGTGAGCATGAATGAGGGCCCGAGGATTAGACAACAAAAAGCCGGGGCCGGGGACTACCTCGTTTGCGGACTTTACGTTTTCCAGCATTGCTCAACGAGCGGAGAAACGGAGAGAAGATAATCAGCGCCAGAGTCTCACAAGTGTTTAGTGATTCAAAAAATTCAGATGACATGTCAGAACTGACAGACTGATGGAACATTCTGTGGCAGGGCCTACTTTTTTTTTGTCTTATGTTAAGCTTTCATACTGAGTGAATGCAGATGTTATCACAAGATCCCAGACAGACAGTCAGGGAAATGTGACAGGCTGTCAGCAAGGTTACACTACGTTGATTTTAGTAAAATATCCCCAAAGCTTTAGAGTTTCTCTTTATATCAAATGCTTACCTCATTTAGGCGGAGAAATGGAAGCTGGCTGGGGATGACTCCGACTTCCTCGTCTCTGGCATAGGTTGGGCGTTTGCGTGCTCTAAAGTTTCTCATCACCAAAGGAACCGGGAGCAACCTTGCCTTTGGACGGACTGGGGGCTTCCTTAGATTTTAGAGACTTTTAAAGCCTTTGATGCTTTTTATCTAAGCTCCCTTCCAGCCCAGAAGGGGAAAAAATGCCTTTAATTTAGGGACCAAGATGAACGGTTAACGTTCCCCCTCCCCCACAAAACACACAAAATTGAGAACTTTTTTTTTTTAATTTAAAAAGAGGGATTCTTTACAATCCAGAAGAGTCGGTCAAGTCTTCTCGTGTTTAGTTACAAAAAGTGTCCTCCAAAGCTTACCGTTGCTCAGTTTCCTCATCTGTAAAATGAAGGGACTCCCCTGGATGACCTCTAAGGTCCCTTCCAACTCTAAATCTATAATCCTATGATTGTAGACAATTGTCCCTTGACTACCAGCACTCAACCAGGTCAGTCAACACTGTTTTTTCTTTAAGACTTTAATTCATGTAGAGTTTACATAACTTTAGCAAATAGAAATGGGAGGGGATATTTGTAATGTCACAACATATTCATATCTTAACTTGAGGTTTATTAACAATCCCACAGCAAGAAAAGTGAAAGTTTAAAGGAAATGAATTCCACGATTATTTCATCAAAGGCTTTTCAGATATTGAAATCTATGAAATAACAGTTTGAGAAAGAAGCACACTTTGGGGGGGGGGGGCTTGAATGCCACAATAGCAAATGAAAGTTTAAAGGAAATGAATTTGACTATTATTTCATCAAAGGCTTTTCAGATATTGAAATGGATGAAATAGAGAAAGAAGCAAACTTTTTTTTTGGGGGGGGGACTTGAATGCCACAATAGCAAATGGAAGTTTAAAGGAAACGAATTTGACAATTATTTCATCACAGGCTTTTCAGATATTGAAATCTATGAAATAACAGTTTGAGAAAGATGCACACTTTTTTTGGGGGGGGGGCTTGAATACCACAATAGCAAATGAAAGTTTAAAGGAAATGAATTTGACTATTATTTCATCAAAGGCTTTTCAGATATTGAAATGGATGAAATAGAGAAAGAAGCAAACTTTTTTTTGGAGGGGGGGACTTGAATGCCACAATAGCAAATGAAAGTTTAAAGAAAACGAATTTGACAATTATTTCATCAAAGACTTTTCAGATACTGAAATTGATGAAATAAGAGTATGAGAAAGAAACAAACTTTTTTTGGGGGGGTAAGGGGAGAGGAGGGAGTTTGAATGCCATAATAGCAAATGAAAGTTAAAAAGAAATGAATTTGACAATTATTTCATCAAGGGCTTTTCAGATACTGAAATCGATGAAAAAAGAGTTTGAGAAAGAAGCAAAAATTTTTTTTGGGGGGGGGGATGAGCTTGAATGCCACAATAGCATTGTGTCATTGACATTAATTTAAAATTGTCATCAGTGAAATTAGAGACTATCATGGTAGGAATAGTTCTCTCTCTTTAAAATAAAAATTAATT
>NW_025373058.1:0-1105 GCF_016433145.1 Gracilinanus agilis
TATATACATCTTTATATGGTTATTCATTTGTTGGCTAGTCTGTTGGTTCTGCATCTTGGCTGGCTCTTGGATAAAAGTGATGGTCAAAGAGATTATCACTAGCTCATCTCTTTAATAATATATATGTATATATATATATATATATACACATACATATAATGACAGACACTATAGAAAGAGATACATAATCCCAAAGTACTTTTCTTTTCTTGGTATTATTTATTGCAGCAACAAAGAACTAAAAGTTAATTCAGGCACGATGGAATGAAATCTGAGATCAATGTATTATTAATTGCTTTTTCTCTGTTAGGAAAAATATATATTTTTGATCACTGCAGAAGTAACTTAAAATTGGTACTACACTGGCTTATCAATTTCCTGAACTTAGATAGAAGTAGTTGGACCTCAGAGTTAGAGCTAGAAGGTGCCTTAGAATTAAAGAAATCTAAACATCTATGAGAAAATTGAGACCCAGAAAAGTTGTCATTTATTCTAGGTCACACAGGATTTATGTAACATGGCAAGAATTTCAAACAGCTTCTTTTCATTTTACCATACTGGGTCTCTGTAAAATATATTTTAATATTCATTTTTAAATAGCCACCAGTCTTTTGAACAATAATAATAATAATAATTAATATTTATATATAGCATTTTAAGCTTTTAAAAGCATTTTATATATTATCTTATTTGATCATGATCATCTCATTTCATATGAGATGGATGCTATTATCCTAATTTTAAAGATGAGGAAAATGAGGCTGAGAGGTTAAGTGACTTGCCATCATCTCATTCAGTAAATATCATCACTTCCACATAAAATTAGTAATTTCTTTTTAAATGGATTTCAAAATCAAAGAATTTTAAAAATTCTTAAAGTTGCTACTGAAGTCATATGTAAGAATTATGTCATATAACTATAATGTCAGTCATAAAAATTACATTGATATAGTTTTGTAATGTAACTAAAGTCTTTAAAATATGATATTTGCATTATAAATATAACATCCTGAAAGCTGTGAGTAATAAAAAGACATTTGTACTATTTACTTGCTCTCGTTTTACTAGAAATGCATATGAACCATGAAGAGTCCTAGTCAGGATA
>NW_025373059.1:0-4911 GCF_016433145.1 Gracilinanus agilis
TATATCTATATGTATATATGTATATATCTCTCTATCTTTTATATTTATCTTTCAACACCTGGCTTGGGTCCTGGTACTTAGCAAGCAGATGCTTAACAAATATTTACTAATTGTCACTTAAATAAACAGCAGAATCACTAGCATTCAAAGAATCCTACAGTTATTATTTTGACAGCTCCTTGCCCTTGCCCTTAGCCTCACAGATTCAAATAGGCTCTTTTAAGACATTATCTTGAACTCTAGTCTCAAAAAATGGAAAGGAGAAAATATTTCTTTTCCATGGCTGGAGGGGAAAGAATTGAGATGGCATTTCCAGGATCTTATTTCTGAGTTGGGTTGTTAGTCAGGATGCCAGATGCTGGCAGTAGGAGCTCTCTGTGGTTGAAGAGAGCAGGAGAAATGATACTTTAGTGGAAGCAAGGAATGATCTTGGATTTTTATAGGATCCATGTAAAGGCTTGGGCTTTGTAGCCAGGGTTCCTATCATTTTCCTTCTGCTTCCAATCTGAGGAGGAATTATCATGTACTCAATAGCCTTTATGCCCTGCTCACTTAGCTGTCTTTTTAATTTAATGTGTAGCTTTTTCATTAATTATAAAGGTTTGTGAGCCTGTATCCTTCAGGTTCCTGTGCTTTATGAAGCTAAATATCTAACCGTGTGTCCAAAGCTAGAGGGATACGAATCCAAATGCCAAAAAAAAAATCTAAGTAAATGAATGAATTATGCTATAATAAAAAAAAATTGTAGGAAATTATGTCTGAATTAGTAGAGCTGAAGAAGTTAAAAAAAAAGAAATAAACTTCTAATGGTTGGTATTGTTTGGGCACCAACCTTTCCAGAGCCTCCATTAGGATACAGGCAGTGAGAGGAGGGTCCTTTATTCCAACACGCTGCCAGTCAGCTGTAAGACTTTCCCAATGTTTGGTCGGTGGATGGAAAATGCATTCTATTAGCGGGTGTGCTTTTTACTTTACAGATGAGGCATTAAAATTGATACCACTTTCCCCTTAATAAGAACAGAAAATGGCACAAAATCTGAATCTATTATCATGAGGAAGATAGTAACAAGGATTGGAAATGAAACAAACGTAATTTGTCCTCATTACAGCATTCGTATTTTGATCTTGTGGACTTCTTAGGGTCCGTTCCTCTCCCCCCTCCCTCCTTTCCCCCCTTCCCAGTGACTGCTCTCGCTGGATAATACAGTGATAAATTTTTTTTCTCTTTTGAAAGGGAGTCATTGAGACGACATCTTGTGTTGTCTGTGTGTATCTGTGGTGGCCCCCAAGTCCCTAAGTAGGTTGAGTTGAACAACTACCCAGTAGGTGAGAAAATGTACCGCTACTTACATAATGTGATTTTACATTAAATGACTACAGAAGAATTCTATATAGAGGCAAGAATAGGACGTATTTCTACCTGCTGACAGCTCTCTTTACAAAGTAGCGGTATTGGGCTTACATAGATTTTGAGTTACTCAGTATGTTGGTTTTAAGCAAAAAAGAAAGAGAACAAAAAAAATCCAAATCTTCCATCTCATCCCCCTCCCTAATCTTTACTGCAACCTTAATATACCTTTTTAGCCAATCAGAATCCTCGGATGGATGATATACTAAACAGGCAGGTGATGACATGCTTTTTGGGTACAATATATACAGTAGGCCATTAGTCTGCAAGCAACAGTTGTCAGTTTTGTTCCCATTTAGAGTAATTTTCTCACTAATATGGCATATTCTTAGGGGATAAAATGCATTTTCAAGCTAGATACCTCATAATAGTGAAGTTGGTTTAATGATCAGGTTTCAGGCAAGGGAGCGTAAAGCTGCTATCTGCCTGGGGTACCGAAGCCACCCATAATGAGAAGGGGGTATTTTAAAACATGTTAACATGAATAGAAAAAAAAACCCTCTTCCTTTTCCAGATTAATAATACTTATTTTATGGGAAACTTAGAAACAAATATTAGAGATAAGTAAGGGACTTGGAACCCTTTGGTTTAAAACCCTTATATTGGGCGGTGGGGGGGGGGGGAGTCCACCACATTTTTAGAGACGTTCAGAGATGGCAGAAAGGAAGAGTTTACTACAGATTACTGATGGCCAGTTCTCTACAAAAAAGCCTGTGTACTTAGGGCTGTGCACATCTGAAATTGCCAAATCTATTTCCCCTTATGTCTATACCTCAAAAATATTCAAATCAATTAAAAATGAATTCCCAAACTGCAAACTTGGATGTCAAGCCTAGCCTGTGGCCAATTTATATGGTTGAGTTATAACCCCCTGAAAAACAGCATTTTCTAATGGGGTTGCTGACAGAGCCCTAAGTACATCTGGGCGAGTCGAATGGCTATAATTAACTCTGCTCTAGACACCCCCCATTAATATTTTAAAGATTCTTAATTAAAATAATTACATTAGTTTATGAAAAATATCAAATACCTAAGAATTTTTTTATAGACCTCAAGTCTAAACATTTTCTCCTTTAGGATAGTCACTTGGGTGTACATTTTTTTTCTGCAGTCATCCCTCCATGCCTAATACCACCTCCAAGGGGAAGAAAAGATTTATTGCTTCAAATGGGACCTGTATCTCCTTTTACAATATATTTTTGATATTTGGTAGTGACATGTTACTGAATATTCTTGCTGTTTATATGGATTTAAAAATAATTTCTTTTTTCCTATTTTTTTCATTCATCTCAAGGACAATATTATACAGTTACTAGTACATGGTAGGTCCTCAACAACTGCTTTTTGGATGAATGGATCAGTGGTGTATCACTGTAATTCTCCTTTTATAAAAGTGGAGCATGATAAAGCTAAAGGAAGGAGAAGTATCTTTCAAGACTAACAAGAGGCAAGAGATTGTTCAGTGTAGAACTGAGTCTGGAATCCAGAGTCCTGCCTTCAAATCAATTCTTATTATCGATGTGACTTTGTGGGCTTTGGATGCTTCATGCATAAAGGGAGGGCTGGGTGACTAAATGATCTCTAAGACCCATTGCTAGCTAGAACTTGATTCCCTTTTAGCAGAAGACTATTTTGATAATTCATTAAGCAGCAAAAATAAGTAATCTTTTGCACTTAATTTACTATAATGGAAGAGTATCTTTCCAACTTGAAGGTTACACAGAAGACTGAAACATAGCAATGACCCAAAGAATACCCAAAGTATCTTTGCGGACTGTGAAGATACACTTCAATGATGGAGAAAGAATTATGACTTCATGGTGTTTTTACATACTTAGGCACATGATCATCTGCAATAAACTTTCTCACTATTATGAAGAGGCAGAAAATGGACCTAATCCTGTTGGTCAAAGTATTGGGTCTGAAGCACTATTAGAGTTGTTTCAGGTGCCTCTGGAGAACATGGCACATTGCCATGGACTCTGATAAGTTTGTATGTTGGGCCATTTATTTAGTAATTCTTTATTAAATCTACAAACTTTGAGACAATGGGCTTTTGGAGACACGAAGATGTACAAGGCACCTAATTGCCACTCAAGTAGTTTATAATCTAATCTTAGAAACAAACAACTTCTTGAAAATAAATAATAGGCTAATAGTGGATGTAGTGCTGACTAGAGTGTGGAATACCCAGCTTTTTCATTCATTCAACAAGTATTTATTAAGTACCTACTATATACTATGTGCTATATTAGGCATTAAGGATGCAAAGATAAACCAAAACAGGGGCTGACCTCAAGGGTCTCAAATTGTATTCAGGGGAAATATGAACACAGAAAAGCAAATACTGATGGGATCCATAGATTATGCTAACAGACCATGTTTCTCTCTATTGCTCTCAACATAGAACAAAATACAAAATATATACATAGTGATTTCCAAAGAGGAGTGATAAACAACTAGGGAATTAAAAATAGATATCATGTAGGAGAGGCAGTAAGCCATAATGGTTAGAGTACAAGAAATATGATTGTGTTCTATCTGAGTTTCAGTTTCCTCCTCTGAAAAAAGGAAGGTTGAACTAGTTGACCTCTAAAGTCCCTTCAAACTAAAACCCAAGATCCTTTGAGGTAGCAGTTGGCCTGAGCTTTGGAGGAAGTCAAGGAATTTAAGAGGAGAATATGAGGAAGGTGTGAATTCCGGTCATAGCTTCTGCAAAGGCAAGGAGACTCAATGTTGTGTCTGGGGAATAGCTAATAGGTCACAATGGACAGAAGGTAATGTGTTAAGGAGAGTAATGTTCTAGTAAGCCTAGAAAGTGGACTGAAGCCAAATTGTGAAGGACATCATTTTCTTCCTCCCACCACCTTTTTATGTAGAAAGACATGCCTCACATGCTCATTATTTTCTTCCCTGTGCTATTCCATTTTCCAAATTCCATTTGGTGTGGGGGTAGTAACTCTGGCTGTCACTTTACATGTAAACAGGTAGCTATTTCAGAGAGGAGCCATAAGAAATGCTGATGGCTAGAGGATGTTTTCTCCTCCTCCTCTCTGCCTATACCCACCAGCCATCTCTCTGGACAGTTTCCTCAGTGGACTTTGAGTTGTATCACTAGTGTTCTTGTTACCTCTTCCTTGCCAACTAGCTAGAGGATCTTTTGTATTTCTGTGAATAGATTTATACATATGTGTGTCTATACACACATGATAAAATATGCACATGGGTGCTCAAATATACATTGAAACATGCTGTACATACATGCATACACATGTAGACACACACTGATATATACAATACAACCACATATAGATGTATGTGTGTGTGTATATATATGACAGAGACAGAGAAAGGCAGAGACAGAGAGAGAAAGACAGAGACAGATAGACAGAGACCAGAGAGAGAGAGACACAGAGACAGACAGACAGAGACAGACAGAGATCAGAGACAGAGAAAAACAGGGTGGGGGAGAGAGAGAGAGAGAGAGAGAGAGAGAGAGAGAG
>NW_025373060.1:0-4755 GCF_016433145.1 Gracilinanus agilis
TATATTATATATTATCATATATAATAAATATAAATTTATATATGTATATAATATACACATACATAGAAGGTAGCAGATTCTTTAAATTTGCTTTCATTTGGGCTTTCTCTTCTTTGTTTCAACAGATTGAAAGATAACATTTTCCCCACCTTGGTAATGTTTTCATTCTATGTTTGGAAAAATATTGATTTTTGTCAACAAAGTACAAGGAGCAGAAGAAAAAAAAAGCTAACTTCTGTCTGGTGTGGTTAAGAGCCAAAGAGCAAGAGAGGAGCTGGCAGATTGTCTCAGATGAAGCCTCCCCAGGTAGGTGCTCCTGGATGGGGTCAACTCAAGTCCAGAATCTGTTCTTCTTGTTTTGTTAGCTCAGAAACTAGATGTCATCAGATTGCTCAGTCTTGGGGAAAGCAATTCACATCAACCAAACTCACACCAGTTACCGATGGCTAAACAGAGGACCATGCTGTTAATTATAGTGTGACATATTATATGACTTTGTAAGAATAAAGAGAGCTAGCAACCAATGTTATGATAGAAGGGGAGAGAGAGAAAGTCTATGAGGTGAGACTCTCTTCTAGCTCTCCCCTCCCGCCAATTATACACTGGCTAGACTTCAAGGGGGTGTCACCTCGAAACTGGGTGACCTGGATGGTCGTACTGCCCCACAGAAGTTGGGGATGAGGCTTCCCTATAAGATGAGGTATGGAGGACCCCAATCCTGAATGAGGGCAGGGTTCACAACTTTTGAGTGTCTTGAATCTTTTATCACCTTTCTAAGGTGCCCTCTTCCTCCTGCCCAGAGGTCTGGGAATGGCATTATTATTCAGTTACTTGATGAACAAAGGAAATGTACCAATGGAAAAGGATTGATGCTTACCTTATGGATATACCTTTTTATGGGATGGGAATTCTTATGTCTGTCAGATAAAGTATAAAGAGACTGGGCTGGATATAGGCTAACAAATTCTTATCCCTTCACTCTCCATTTCCTAGGTTCTGTACAGATCCTCCTCTTTGGTTAGGGCAGATGGACCCTTGGACCCTATGATAATTAATGAGATTGTTTGGCTTGTCTTTCATTAGCTACATTTTAGTTTCCTTGGTGAGAACTGGGAGAAATCCTACTTTCATCTACTGCATATTAATAGCATCCTAACTATTGTCTTATTTTTAAACCTTGTTTCTAAATTTGAGGGAATATGCTCTGTATGGGGCTTGCATTCTCCTTTGAACTGCAACCATACTGTTTTTCTGACAGTGTTTCAGGATTACTGGCAGAGGGGAACATCAGAGTTCTTATTGACAATACTCCAGAGTAGTAGGAATGGTGAAAGAATTATGCACGACACTGATATTAATCAATCAATCAACCAACAAGCACTTATTATTATATATATTTTATATATTATATTTATATATTGTTTGTTTATTGTTATAAATATTATTGTAGGTATTGAGCTATGTCTTATAGATACAAAGTCAAAAGTGAAAATATTCTTCCCCTCAAGGAATTCATAGCTAGGGGAGGAAAGATAATATGTATGTATGCAAACATACATAAAATTTATTTATTTTATTAATCTTTTAAATTCTATTTATTATTTAATAAAATAAATATAATATATTACAATAATAAGTATAATTTAATAAAAATATAAATAAAATAAAAATAAAATATGCAAGGTGATTTTGAGGGGGAGTTAGCATCTGGTAGCATTAGGAAAGGGCTCCTATAGAAGATGGTAGTTTAGAACCATCTAATGTATAATTTTTCTGGTGGGAGATAGAATGTTTGTAAGAGAAATATCAATAAGATTGTCAGCTTGGATCCACTTATTATTGTTTATCCTTTGTTTTATTTTTTCTTTCTTTCTTTCTTTTAAACCTCTTACCTTCTGTCTTAAAATCAATATTAAAATTTGGTTCCAAGGCAGAAGAGTGGTAAAGGCTAGGCATTGGGGTTAAGTGACTTGTCCAGGGCCACACAGCTAGGAAGTGTCTAAGGCCAGATTTGAATCCATGATCTCCTGTCTCTAGGACTGGTTCTTTATCCTTAAAATTTTTTTTACTGACAAATCTGTTATTTTTATTTTATTTTAATATTTTAATATTACATATAATATTACATATATTATTTTATTTATTGTTTTTTATTCTACTTTCATCTCTTTTAAAAAATATTTAATTTTTTCCCCAATGACAAATAAAAGCAATTTTTTCACATTTAAAAAAAAAATTGAGTTCCAAATTCTCTCCCTCCCTTCATCTTAACTTCTCTCTTTTTCCTTTCTTTGATAATAAGCAATCTATATGGATCTGGCATGTGGAATCATATAAAATCTTTTCCTGTATTAGTCATTTTGTAGAAGAGATCTTGAACAAAATAAAAAAAAAAGAAGAAACTGACATATAGTAAGTTTTGGTCTGTATTCAGACTTTTTTTTTCTGGATTTCTCTTTCTGAAGGCAGATGATATTTTTCATCATGAGTCTTTGGGATTGTCTTGGATCTCTGTATTGCAGAGAATAGCTAGGTCATTCACACTTTTATTGTGTACAGCGTTGTTCTTCTGGTTCTGCTCTCTTCCTTTTGTATCAGACTAATGGATTTAAATGAGAGAGAGTTGTATAAAATCCTCAGCCTCTCTCTTTCTTCTAGAGTCATTGAATTCCAGTAGCAAGACAAAAGTCAGAGATGGCCCGGGATACAGTGGATGACCTTGGTGTAGTCGATATCTGACCAAGCTCTAAAAACTACCCAATGCTTGTTTCCGCTGCCTTCATGGCCATTGGAAGGAATTCTTCTTCTCTGCCCATTCTACCCACCAGAGGCTAGGGGGAGCCTTCGCATGTATGGAGTAGACATTTCCTTGCCTCATTGGCAGATTTGAGGACTATAGGTTATGTTCAACCTATCTGCCATACAGTTATACCAGGGTATGGTTGCTAAACATGCTACAACTTCTTGGAGCCACAGATGAGAGCTGGGTAAAAATGGCAGGCACCAAAGGTGAATGAGTAGCCCTGTTGCCCAATGAATGTAGGAGAGCAAAAGACAATAAGGTTGGAAAAGTGGGTTAAGGCAAGATTGTGAAGGAACTTAAATACCAATATGAAACTATTAGATAACTAATAAATTTAATTTTATTTATGAAATTTAAAGATGCCAAAATACAAAAATAATTTTGTGACTGTTTTGGGATGTTTACTCTTGGTAGCAGAACAAAAATTGCTGCTGCTCATAACATAAAGCCATTTCCTCTTATAAACAAATATCCCATAAAAATCCAGTGGTTGTGAAACAAATTAATTCATATTTTAAAAAATATTTTGAAATGTAATTATTATGGATGACATTTTTTGGTGTAATAGTCTATTGGTATCATTGCTTCTGGTTATCAATGCCTATAAACAATACATTTTGGATTTCTGGATTTATTTATTTATTTTTAAGTCTAAGTTTTTTAGTAATAGCCTGGTAACAGAAAGAGAAGGTTGTGTAAGTGCTGAGAATCTTTTCACATCTGATTGTACTTAATGTCTTACTGCTCCTCTTGAAATTAAAATATTTTGAAAGCATAGAGCTTTTACTTCCAAATGATTTCATATGGTTATGTTGGGAAATGTTTTTCTTGAGTGGGGGAGGGATGATGGTGAGTGGGGTGAGAGGATAGAGAAAAGAGCACAAGTAGGCTGAGCAGGGTCCCAGGGCCAGATACCTATATTAGCTCCAGAGGTACCGGAGTGCCACACTGGTCTGTAGGACAAGGATGGGAGGGGATAGGAAGGGGAAATGGACAAACCAGTTTGAATAAGAAGGAAAATCATTTTGGGCCTTCATCCAAAACTCAAAGCAAACACAAATGGAACCTTTTATTTTTAGGCCACAGATTTTCAGGAAACAACTTTTCAGTTTTCCATAGACTTAATTGTTCTGGTTTTATCCAGGCCTAGAAGGAAATTTACTGAAATACCACAAGAAAGGCACTTGGAGGGATGGAGGTTTGGGAGTGGGGAGGTGATTTTCTCTTGACAGCAAGCAGGAAGGCCTGGAAATTTTGGATGACAGCCTGCTCTTATAATATTTTTGGCCCTATTGTGCAGCATAAGGAGTAAGTGAAGTTTGGATAAACCTCAGAATGTTTATGTGTCCGGGGTGGTGCTTCTCTGAATTAAACTTTATGATACGGGGAACATACAGAGGAAATTCCATTTTTGCAAACTTCAAAACTGTGTTACCTTTCTTATCTCAGACACTTGAATTTTGCCCCAAAAGGGAGAATGAAATGAACCCATTGGCCAGGAACAGGTAAGGACTAATTAAAATAAAATTTCTGTTATAATGTATAGGATGTTAGAACTGGAAAGCCCCTTGGAGATCATCTAGTCTAACCCCCTCATTTTACAGGAGAAGGAACCTACCCTCAGGGAGGTTAAGTAACTTGCTCAGGATCACAGAGCTAGTTAATAAGGGGTCTGAGAATAGAACTCAAGTCTCTTGACTGCAGTGTAATATTCTTTCTATTAAAAAAAAAGAGAGAGAGAGAGAAAATATTTAAATATTTCTTCTTATTCTACATGAAAGTATAATTCCATTTGTGAACAGACCTTATGAAGACATTTATTTTCCCCTAAAGCAGGGATTCTTAACTTTTTTTTTTTTTTTTTTTTTTTTTGTGTTATGGCAATCTGGTGAAACTTCTTTCTTTCTTTCTTTCTTTTTTTTTTCTTTCTTTCTTTCTTTCTTTCTTTCTTT
>NW_025373061.1:0-7765 GCF_016433145.1 Gracilinanus agilis
ATATATATATATATAATGAAGGCTACTAACAAAGTCTACAAACATTAGAGACACTCTATCCAAAACAAAAATAAGAAACAACCATAAAACTTTTAGAAACAATTTGAAAATTATTTGTCTTCACTACTTAAGCAATCTTCTTATATAAGATGGGAATGGATCAGATGATCTTTTGATCTCTCTTCTATGTAATCAGGGTTAATGCCCCAAAACACATTCAGTAGCCCTAGGAAGAATATTATATTTTTACTGGTTAAACCCTTCCCTAAGTTCTCCTTAATATATAGTGTATTCCTCCATTTGAATTCATATGTTCTTTTCACTTTACAGAAGGAAGTAAGCCAACTGTAATGCTTTCAGCTTGAAGCCCAGTGACTACTATAAAAAGGGAAAATTAACACAATTTAACCTACTGGCTTAATGGCTATAGATAACAGCTTTACTTTCTCCTTTATCTGATGTCTCATAATCTTGAAATATAAAATATTTATTTTTCTTAATGTGATATGGATCAGAATTGATTCACTTTTATGTAAATCATTCTATCTGAGTAAATGGTTCTTCTTAAACAGTTGCTAGATGTTGTGAGAAGAGTTCAATAGATTTTTAGTTTTATACTAGAACTGAAGAATCTCTCAAAACCATATTAATTACCTTTTCATCTTGGCATATTATAAAGAGCACTGAATTTGAAATCTAAAGACTAGATTTTAAATCTTAGCTCAAATTCTGAAGACTAAAGATTTAGAGTTTGACAAACTCCAGAGTTTAAGTTATCTATTCTTACCCTTTCAATTTGTAGATGTAAAGTGAGGCCTAAAGTGGTTAAAAGGTTTGTCCAAATTTCCACAGGCAATAAGGGTGTAAAACCTTTATATAGAAAATAAACTCAAAGTTAGGTAAATCACTTAATCTATCTGAACCTCAGTTTCCTCATCTATAAAATGAGAATAAGAGTAATGTTTGAACTACTTAATGTTATAGAGTTTTTGTGAAAAATTGCAAGTCATATTTATAGAATTGTTACAAGTGTTATGTGTATGTGTGTATATATCTATATACATTTACCTTCATAGTATTTTTTGTTATTAGTGATTTTTTAGATAACTTAGGAATTTGGATATGCCTAAGGCTTTTTGGAATTCTTTATTTTCTGTATTCTTTTAGTATTTTTCAAATATTTCATTAGTTGCACTAAAATTAACCACAGGCATGTTTTATCCTTGATTGTAAGAGCAATATTGTTTCCTTATGTTTACATGATTTGGGGACATATTGTCAATAACCTATGGTGTCAAGTGAGATTCATTATGGAGGCCCAAATAAAATCAAATGCATATTTTAGCTTTGTCATTCACCTTCTGATAGCTGAATGAATAAAGTAATTTTCTTCTGTTTTCCTGTTCTAGGTTCCCAGATTAAGAGTTTTACATCCCTCCGGTTCCTGTCAGAGCCTTCTGATGCTGTCACTATGAGAGGAGGTAATGTGCTTCTGAACTGCTCAGCAGAATCAGACAAAGGAGTACCAGTTATCAAGTGGAAGAAGGATGGTGCCCACTTAGCCCAAGCAATGGATGAACGGAAACAGCAATTGCCAAATGGCTCCCTGTTAATACAAAATATAGTCCACTCTAGGCACCATAAGCCAGATGAGGGTCTATACCAGTGTGAAGCATCATTAGGAGATTATGGAGCAATCATCAGTCGAACAGCTAAAGTTTCAGTAGCAGGTAGGTGCTGGCTTTTTTCTTTTCTTTTGGGGGGTGCAAGAAGAAATTTCTCAACACAGTTGATACTTTTTTACAATGGGGGAAAATAAAGAAATTTATGTTCTACTAATCATGTTCATTATATTTCTCCTCAAATACAATCTGACAATGAAAAAAAAGTTTTAAAGGAAGGCCTATATTTTCTTTTTGTAGGCCAGCTTTGTAAATGTTGTGTTTTTGCAGGTGAACTAGCTTTTGGGCTAAGGGCAATGAGTCTTATTTTAATAATAATAATAATCCTAATAATGGTATATACAGAAATCTCAATCTACTGAAAAATTGTGAAGCATTCTAAGAGTGTGAAAGTCTGAAGAATGCTTCCAAATATTTTAATGATGTGTAATATTTTGACTATATATCTGGATGACAGAATGATTCCTTCCTTCCTTCCTTCCTTCCTTATTTCCTTCTATCTTTCCTACCTCTTTCCCCTTCCTTCCTTCCTTCCTTCCTTCCTTCCTTCCTTGAATTTTTATAGTAACATAGCCACTAATACATTAAAATTCTTGGATCTGCAATTTGCTGCTATTTCTGTCACATCTTTTCTTGTTAGAGGGCAGCTCATAATTATCTCTATTGGGCCTTGTAGTGTCAGGCCAACAAAATGAATCAGACTTTTGGCCTGTGTTTCTATAATGAAGTTATATTCACCTGAAGTTGGGATTTAATTTTTGTCTGGTGCACAAAGAGACACTAACTGGACCAACATGGGAATAAAAGGAATGAATTGAGTTTAGAGATGTAAGTGACTATTGTTAGCTAACCTTATATTCTAGGTCTCATTATTCAACCTGACACATTTACTGTAGTATAATAAATATGCTATGTGGATGCTTTAAATTGGGTATATCTTCAATAGTTTACCTAGTAACATCTCTTAGAGAAAAGTTGGGAATCAGAATCCTTAACTTCAGAACCTAGGCCAGATCCAAGCTTCTATTACCAAACATTGCTTTGTCAGTATGTTTCTTCTGTCTCTTTCACCCTTTCCCACACCCAGATCTTCTGGAATAGGAAGCCTGAATACTGGACTGTCTCTCTATAAGATAATTAGGGGAAAGGAAATGGTAATTCTATTAGCTAATACTAAAAACAACAACAGCAAATTTAAATAAATCATCAGCAATAGTATTTATATAGTACCTTGAGGTTTTCTAACTGCTTTGCATATATTACCCTTTTTATCCACATAGCAGAATTGTGACCTAAAAGCTATTATTATCTTCATTTTATATATGAATGAACAGAGACTGAGAGATGTTAACTCAATTTCCCAGGGGAAAAAGATTTGAAATCAAGGCTTCTTAAGTTCAAGTCTATTGTTCTACATCCTACACTACCAGCTATCTAGAATAAGCCAATAACTCACCTTCTGGTATTGGGAGTTGGAAATGAATGGGCTTGTATGTGATCTCTCACCCTGATACTCCTCTTTGCCAGTATATGACTCTGTTTCCACTTTATTCTCTTCAGGAGTGCCAGAGCAGTCCTTTTTTTAGTCTCTCTCTACCCAAGTCTACTAGCTTCTTACATTAGCTTCACTTGGACTAGAAGTGGTAAAGAACGATGAGGTCACAATATATGTTTAAAAGGCAAGTTTGGGAATGGGCAGGAAAGAAAAGCAAAACTCCAATCCAACTGATCTGACTGATGAGCAGAAAGTGTAAGTAGGATGACCAACCAAGTGATAGGCACAAAAAGTTGCCAAAGAATGCCCAGAAGGAAATGAGGAGCTCTGCAATCAGAACCCTCCACTCCCACTGCATCTGGTTTCCTGGTCTCTGAGATTTCTCTGACCAATTATCCATGATACCTGACTTTTCCTGCTAAACAGAATGAATTTGGGCAGCTGTTTAATGCTAGCATCAAAAAGCAAATCAGGATCTTATTTCACATAAGAATGTCCTGATATGGAGTTGATATGGCTTCATGTTTACTGCAATTGAGATTCAGTTTTTATGGGTTTCTCTTTCAAAGGGGGAAATGAAGAAAGATTGCATTCCTGCAAGATATTAAAATAAAGAGGCTTGGGCTATAGTATTCTATGTAAAGGGAGGGTAAAGTATTCAGCCGCTGAGTTACAATCTCATCTTAGATTATATCATTTGGAGGCAATAGGACTGTTCACAGCAGTTTAGATGCTCACTATATTGTTTGGCAACACAGCATTCATCAATGTTATATCTGTAGAGGTTAAGACTGTCAAACTACTGTAATATTGGAGGAATGGAGGAGGGTGGCATAGATCTTCCTCATAAAAACTACATATCTGATTTTATCTCAATTTAAGGCATTAGCAGTTAATAAACTAGTCACTACTAATAGGTAACAGTCAGATTTGCTCCAAACAAACTGCCCCATGGCTGAAAATTGCACAATAACCTTTCAAAGTCTGCTTTTAAAATTGCGTTAAAGTCTGCTTTTTTCCACTTCTGCTTTCTATTTTTTAAATCAAATAAATGTGGCAACTGAAATGTGTCCTTAATCATCCAATGTATTTTATTCAGAGAACTCACCATGCACTCTTCATACGATTTTCTAGGAACTTCTGAAGAGCTCTTTAGAATCTGACATTCACTATTTCCGAAAGTGCACTTGGCTGAAGTAGGAATTAAGAGCAGTGAAGATAACCAGAGAGCTGGTACCTAGTCTAATATCTTATTTAAAGTCCCAATTTAACAGGCTACTGACTGTTAGTATTCCTGTTAATTGGAAGGTGTACCAACATAGACAGTATGAGCTTTTAAATCTCATGTTATATGAATCAAGTATAACCATAAGTTAAGACCTTTACAAAAATAATTGCTTTTGATTAAAATAATACAAGGAAAGGGTAGCATGACTTTCTGAACAACAATAACAAATACAAGAGGAATTCTGCTTTACCTTTATCTTGCATCAGCCAAACTATTTATTTTGAGACACTGTACATCAAGTTATACTTATATTAACTGATTATTTTTCTTGTTTGGAGTTAATCAGGCCTGTTTGTCATATTTTTGAGTACATGGATGTGTGTATCTATATATTTCTATATAGTATAGATAGATAAATAGATATACCTTTTATATACATAGATAGATAAATACATATGGTCAAAATGTTGGAATGGTTCAAAGGTCTGACAGGATACAAAAAGATGACTAATAAGATAGATAGTAAAATAGTAATAGATAGTGAGAGCCTAATAATAAAATAGGAAAATTGAGATTAGAAGATCTCAAGATGTCATTTGCCATTTTCTTCCAGCTTTTCATGGCCCTGATTCTCTGAATTTCTTAGGTATTTAAGTGAAATGGAATTGATTAGAAATTAATTGAATCTAACCATGGAAATGCCTCCTCACTTGGAAAGTAGCATGTTGTCTGTCTAGTTTCATGACAACTAAGAAAAGAAAAAAATATATACCATGGTCTTTCCTCACAGAAGAGAGGTTATTTTTAATTGTTGCTTTCATAGTATAGTAAAAAAAGGTTTTCAAGAAATATTTCATTATATAACAGGTTATAAAGCAAATTGTAATTGAAATTCTGCATTAGATGTTTACAAGTGAAAAGTCATTGGACTGAATTGTGTGGTTTAAGACAGGAGCTTAGCCAAGCAATGTAGTGTGTGTGTGTGTGTGTGTGAGTGTGTGTGTGTGTGTGTGTGTGTGTGTGTGTGTACAGCTAGACCATGCTGTATAAATGATTTGACTTTTTATTTCACTTTTCACCAGTTAATTTCAAATGACATAGACAGAATGTATTGATTTTTATTTTGACCTTCCATAAACTATTGAAACTAACCTATGATGGGATGGACTAAGTGTTAAATGTCACGAGGTCAATGCTTCTAAAATTTTGCCTTAGGTCTAACCCTCATCATCATTTACTGTCACATAAAAAATACAGTTAATTTTTGATATGGCAAGGCTAAAAGATGAAAAAGGTGTCCATTAATATCTTGACAACTTAACACTATGAAATGGTCTGAGTATTTCCACATTGATCTAGGTAGGATAGTTATTATTAGTTATATCTGGAAGATAAGAAAGCTTATGAAATATATGAAGAAACTATACTGCTAAAATAAGAAAACAGAATATCTGATTATTAATTCATTTCCTTCTATATGGCATAGAAATTATATTATGGAAGGACAAGACTATATTTTAATGAGTAAAGTGGCTAGGATTAAATACTTACCAAAATATGAAAGAGAAAAGTCATCAGCATCCACATCAATCCTATCATTATCATATTACAAATACAAATCCCAAAATATACTTAAGAATTCAAAGCTGTAATACTACAACAATAGACAAATATAATGTTGATTTATAAAATTTAAGAAAATGTTTTAATAGATGTTACAGTATCAAATATGTAAAGCCACCACATTACATGGAATTTTTTCTTTTCTTTTCAAAATTTTAAGACCTAATGGAAGAAATTCGTGTGGGAATAGGATTATATGCATAAGATTACTTTCATTCTATCTATTACTGTATCACTGGCATATCAAAAATATTTTCAGTGATCCTTCAGAAGATAAACTTATATCATAGTCTTTTTCATTCAATTACTGGAACAAAATGTAATCTTTTTATCCACTTTTAGATTCTTTATATGCACAGCAAATATGAGGGAATGATCAATTATTTCTGGACTGGTTGTATATGAATTCTGTCCCCAAAACACAAGAATAAAGTAGTAAAGATAAGGATAAGGATGAAGATGATATTTGTACCAGTTGACACTTAAACCAATGTTAGGGATACAGAAATAGGTATTGCATAACTCTGCTTTTTAGAAACTTGGGAAGGCAAAGAAGAAATAACATTGGATTTGCAGTTACAAAAAAAAAGTTTGGGTAAAAGATCTTCTAATTACTTTCTGTGTGATTCTGGACCACTTATTTTATCCAATTTCTTATTTTTAAACTGAAGAAATTGGGTGTTAATTAATTTCAAAATCAGTATGGCTCAGGAGTATGATGGACAGACAGTAAAGCTAAAAGAAGCTTAGGCTACATTCGAGAGGCAGAATGTCAGGAAAGAGAGAGTCAATAGCCCTTCTAGATATTCTCTGATAAGGCTCCATCTGTAGGCTTATGGTCATTTCTGACCACCCTATTTTAGGAAGGGTAATGAGGATGGTGATAACAGGATATATAAAGTTTTGCTGAAGGAATTATAGATACTTAACTTAGAGTGGAGAAAACTTGAGAAGAGGGTTGAGTGACTTGCCTAGGATCTCACTGCTGGTTAAGTGCCTGAAGTCAAATTTGAACTCAGATTTTCATGACTCCAATCTTTGTGCTCTATCCACTAAAACATGGCAAATTATCTAGGTTGGCAGGGAAAAGAGGGTAGAGAGAGGAAGTCCTATGAATTATGTTAGAGAGCTATTATAAGAATCTAAACTTGAAATTATAAGGACTTGATCTAAGATGATGGAAAAGAGACAAAAGAGAAAGCATTAACAGATATTTTGACCATAGATTGCTTAGCTTATGAGAACCTATGACTTAGGGCTAGAGGGGAACTTATCTGTATATCCCTTTATTTTACAATTTAGTAATCTGAGACCTAGAATGTTAAGTATCTCGCCCAGAATCATACAGGCAATAAGTAACAGCATTCAGAGCAAATGTAACAAAACACAGAGATTTTGCAGGGGTTAGCAGGGTGATGAGTTCAACAGGAAGGAAGTAAAGAGACAAGAATTTATCAAGTACCTAATAGGTGCTGAACAAATTCCTAAGTCCTTTATAAATATTATATTATTTAATCAGATGATAACCCTGGGAAGTATTTTTTTTTCCTATTTTACAGTGGAGAAAACTGAAGCAGACAGAATTTTGTGACTTGCGAAAGGTCAAATATATACTTTGTGTCTGAATTTTTATTTGAACTCCAGTATTTAAAAATCCAGGGCTTTCTCCACCGTGCCTCCTGTGTGTGTGTGTTTGTGCGTGTATATGTGTGTGTTGTTCTTTTAAATATATATATA
>NW_025373062.1:0-4089 GCF_016433145.1 Gracilinanus agilis
TTAATGGATCCCTTGAAATCCATTTGGAAATCCTTTAAGTGTCCATGGATCTTAAGTTAAGAACACCTAAACTAAGGGGAAAAAATCATGGGATTTGAGTACATAACTAGAAAGAATTTTTAGCCTTGTCTTTGTCAAGAAGGTAGACTAAAAAGGTCAAGAAGCAGGTATTACTTGCCACTGGTTACCTGACCTGGCTGCTTGTTTGGGCTCACACAAGGCAAATTATTATTGAGAAATGCTGGAGAGCTTCTCAAGAGGAATGTTTGTAGAACCATGTAAGCTTTGGCTCCAGTGTTAAGAATCTTCCAACTAACGCGTAGCCAGCTTGTATGAGTCAGTGTGGTTCCCGCAGAACATGCCCAATCAGATCTGAGTTCAAGAATAATATCATATCTCTAAGCTTCCCAAGATAGCAGGGAAGCCTGGTAGGGAATATGTTTGACAGTTTCTCTCTTTGGCAGGAGGCAACTGGGGATCTGACTGTTGGTTGTTCAGATTAAGAATACATCAAAATTCATTGCTGGGACTCTATAGGCTTCATACAATGCTGAGAGCAACAGACTCTGTTATTTGACATATTTGAGAGAAAGTCCCAAGAGACAGACAGAGTGCACCATTTACCTAAAAACATGAAAGGGACAAGGTCAAGAACCACAGAGGAAAAGTACTTGAATTGTCCAATGAGTTCTTCACATTGGGACTGGGACCAATACCTTCAATCTTGGGCAGCCCATCAGTCTTGGGGTTGGCATCAACACTTAAAAACTAGAGCCACTCACCAAACTCTTGGACTAACATTCACAAAAAGGAATGGGGAAAGAAGAACTCGGGACAACTCCATATAACCAGAAATGTCACCAATGACCAGGCATGATGGTCTTAAGGCCATGGCAAAAAGAGAGTCAACCTAGCCTGAGACTTTTGCATTCATGCTTCAGGGACACTCAACCGGTACCAGAGTACAGCAGCTGGCTGACTTTGGGGATATGGTCACTCCAGGAATCCTAGTAACTGAAGTGTTTTATAGACAGAAGAATCCTGTTCAAATAAGCCTAATTACTCTCCCACCCCAGAGGTCACAGGCAGAGAACCACCAATCATCTAGAAAATTAGAAGTTTCTAATCTAGATTGCTATAGGTGCAAAAGTTTCAATTTCCAAAAAAGTATGGAAAAGAGTCAAGGAGGGAGGGGAGTGGGAGACAGGGGTATGACTAGGGAATAGATAACTTGTTAGACAGATAAGTCTACAACAGAAGATAAATTGTCACAGTTGAGAATTGGCCTAAGACTGGGTTCATCTCAAAAATTTAGAGCTAGAGGGACCTTAGAAACCAATCTAGTCCAACTCCTTCATTTGACAGAGGAAGAAACTGAAGCCTAGAGAAAGCCTAGAGACACTTGCCCAAGGTCACACCATTAGTTAGTGCCAGAGCTGAATCTGAACCCAGGTGTTATCTTAGATTGTACAACAGCTCGAAGGCACACCCTACCACCCTTCATCAACCCGGCACCCTAAGAAAATGTATTCTTATACTACTTCTATATCAACCTGATTATTCTCATTAAAACAGTAGAGCAGCAATAAGAAGGGTGTTGATGATAATGTTTGCTATTATGTCTTGGCACCTATCTCTTCCCTGACCTCATTAAGTCTTTCTCAGACTCAAAAGATAAGGGAGTTCATTTCAACATGTTAAGTTTGGTATCTTTGCTTAACTTTTTTTTTTTATTGTTTTAATCATGCAGAAAGATGATGTGTCTACAATGCAATTTAGTTCAAGATGTGTGAGAGAGAACCATGGGAAAGGATTTTAGGTGTGTTATGGAGTCCATGAAGGAGAATGAAAAGTCTAAAACTAGGAGGTGTATATTGTGCAAACACCTTAGCTATCTTCCTTCAATAAGGGAAGTTCAGGGATGGGGAAAGAAGGGGAATTTACCTGCTTTGAAACAAGAATACTTGACCTGGCGTCAAAAGGCCTTGGTTGGAACCCCAGTTCTGCTAATTATATCAGTGTGACTTTGTGCAAATCATTTCTGTTCTCATAGCCTCAGTTTTCATATTTGTAGAATGAGGGGATTGGACTAGATGACCTTTGAGATCTTTTCCATCTAACAAATAATGATCCTTTGATCCATTTTCTTTACCCATCTAAAGTTAATTTCACAGTTGGCAATCATGATGGTTGCTGCTACAGACTGTCCTAATGCTACAAAAATTAAGTTTCACCCAGAGGAAGCATGTTTCAAGAGGAATGAATAAAATAAATAGAAATAGCTAGGTGACAGTTTGTTTAGAGAACCAGGATGGAAGTGGGGAGGACTTGGATTTAAATCTAGCCTCAGACATTTCCTAGCTGTGTGACCCTGGGCAAATCACTTAACCCCATTGTCTAGCCCTTACCACTTTTCTGCCTTGGAACCAATACAAAAGTATTGATTCTAAGACAGAAGATAAGGGTTTTAGAGGGGGGAAGAAAAGTACTTGATCTCTATCCTGATTTGAAAGAAGAAAGCACAGTGCTTGATGTCATTGGTCTAAACTCATTTGAAAAGGTAATAAACAGAAGTTTTTGAGGAATCATTCTCCTTTTAGACCACCCTCTTCCCAATATTTTAAAAATTGATCCCTTATCACTCTCAAAAAAATTGTTTTGGCAACAAGCATAGATTTCCTCTAAATTATATATAGTAAATCACTTAAAAATGTTTGCAGAATTTGAATTTGAAAGATTAAATCTGTACCAAAAAAATTAATTTTGTGGCATCACAAAGGATTGATTAGATGACAAAGAAACCACAAATGTGAAACCTACCTTGTGTATAATAATGTCTTCATTGTGTAAGAACTTGATACTAAAGAGGGGGGAAAACAGAAAGAAGAGATGAATGAGAGAAATGAGAGAGATGCTGAGGTAGAATTGACAATTCTATTTGGTAACTGATTAAATATTGGGAGTGAAGAGAGAGGGAGATGGAGATCAATCTAAAGTTTTAAGTGATTGAATGAATGATTATGCCATTGACAGAAATGAGACAATCAGAGGAGGAATCTTAAAAGGTGGTGGGGGGACAATTGGAGCACCAGTGAATTCAATTTTAGATATATATATTTAGACTACTGACCATTTTATACATATCCAAGTAAAAAGCTTCAGGAGGCAATTATATCCAAAGGTCTTGACTTTGCTTAATCAAGACATTATCAGAAATATCCATTTGGGAATCATTTCTGCAGAGGTTATAATCAATTTTATCAAAGAACTATAATTTCGTGATGGCATCACTACATCAGCAGATATAGAATTAGCAACATGGAAAGTGGTTAGAGTACTAGACTTGAAGTCAGGAATACCTGGGTTTGAATTTTGCCTCTGACATTTACTCGTCACTTCATTTCTCTATGTCCCAGTTTCTTCCTCTGAAAAATGCAAATAATCATGCCTAGATATTTTTAATTGGGTGAGACTCAAATGAAATACTATATGGAAAGTACTTCTTATCTGCTAGACCAGTGGTTCCCAAAGTGGGTGCTACCGACCCCTGGTGGGTGCTACAGCAATCCATGAGCGTGGTGATGGCCACAGGTGTATTTATCTTTCCTATTGATTGCTATTAAAATTTTTTTTTAAAATTAATTTCCAGGGGGCTAAGTAATATTTTTTCTGGAAAGGGGGCAGTAGGCCAAAAAAGTTTGGGAACCACTGGGCTAGGCTAACTGGGGTCAGGCTAACCATGACCCAGGAGCTTCATTATTGGAAAAGGCTCACTATTCTGCAAGATCCTATCAGCCTTAATACTCTCCCTCATCATGACACACTGTCCATGTGATTGGAGGGTAGACCCAGGATCTCTAAAACCTCCATTTAAGGTAGAAGCCATGTCATCATCCTATTTCTCACCTGCTTGCACTATTTTGGGACTTCTATGACTTTTCCACTATGGCCTCATTTCCAGTACCTCCCTCTGCACTCCTCTGTCTCTTTCAGATTCTATTTGTAGGTTTTCCCCCAAAAGAATGTAAGCTCCTTGAGGACAGAGACTCTCTCTCTCTCTCTCTCTCTCTCTCTCTCTCTCTCTCTCTC
>NW_025373063.1:0-7945 GCF_016433145.1 Gracilinanus agilis
AAAAATATATAATTTTATATAATAAATAATAATAATAAAAAATATATGAATGCTGGTTTTCTCTCCTTGTCCCTTGTCTTTCCAGCCTTAGACTTTTATTCGCCTTCCTGTGCTCAAGCCTTGCCTTCTTACTATTTCTCACAATCACATAAAAAATATGTCTAAAATATTTTTTCAATGAATGGGAAATCAACGTATGATACTGTCCACTAAGCAGAAATATATGAAGGAAGAGGAATATATTTAAATTGAAAATTCTTCTCTAAATTGAAATCAGTGAATTCACTTCTTATTATTTTTGAATTGTGTATAGTGAATATCTACCCAACAAAGAAACAAAACTCCTGATGACCCATTCTTTGATTGTTTTATAAGGAATGTTTCAACCAAAAATATATTAAAAAAAGAAATTCATAGCAAAAGTGATTAAATTAACTGGGTAATTATTTACTGATGATCAGATGTTATTTAAAAGTTGACCCTGTTCCCTAAGACATATACTGGATATAAAAATAATGAAGCCTATTGAATCACATTATTTTTGGTGAGAGCAAAATTAATTTTTGCATCATCAATAATTAAAATTAAAATACTTAAAATAATTCTTTGTTTAGCTCCCTTTATTTTCAGTTTTATGTATGTTTTATAATACAAATAACAGTGCTACAGTGGTTCATGCATATAGCTTATAAATAAACATACACATATTGGGGAGGGTAATCAAAAATTGTGCACTGATGGGTTATGTAATCAGAGAAGTTTAGAGACTATTGCTCTGGGGAATAGCAGGAATCTAAATAAGTAGCTGGTGGTATTGATATCTCAGGAAAGTCTAACTGGGTGAAATGGACCACATTTGCAAAAAGCTAAATTTTATTGCCTGACCATCCAATTTTACAGAAAAATACATCTGTGAGATAAATTGTTCAAGGTTGTAAAATTCAAAATGTGTCTGTGAGTCCTTTAAAAATGTGATGCCTGACAGGGAAAGGACCTGACGACCACCTGCAAGTATTTAAAAGGTATAACCCCCTTTGCATAAAGAATTGTTCCAAGTCATTCATGGGGTTAATTTGTGGTAAAGAAATGAAAATGAGAAATCTCCTAATGATGAAATCTCTTAAGCTATGGAAGTGGCCCTCAAGGGAAGTGGTAGAAACCCCATAGCTTGAGTCATTTATAGCTATGGAAACTGAACATTGGAAACTACTTCAGGGAAAAGTCCTGCATTAGCAAAGAAACAGACTTAGTCCTAAATGACCCATTAGGTATGAGTTTCCTTCTATAATTTCTTTAACTATATGCTTATTAAATATCATACTTTTTTTTGCTTCTCTTGACAGTTACAGCACTAATGGTGTGACTGCCTCAGGGATTTCTATGAGTTCATAAGGATTTGCATTTGTTCATGAAAAAGTATTGCTATTTAATAGAAGACAGTATGTGCTTTGAAGACATTCCAGTTTTTATTTCCTGTATTGCATACTCAAGGGACTAAAAAAATTACCAAATAGATACCAAGATTTACTAATCATGTAACCAAGCAACATAGGCTCCTTAGTTATACTTAGTCAATTGTCTGGAGATATTTGATATAAATTATATGTGTGTATATATATATATATATGTATACACACACATTATTTATTTATTTATTTACCTTTTTTTTCTAATCTGGAGGCATTAAAATGCATAATGATACTGATGATCTTTCCAAAAATCTAACTTCAATATCCTCAACTCCTTTCCTTTTAAACCATCCAATAGAAGGGTCAACACTTGGATGTTGTTACCACATCAAGGAAATGGTTGCATTGAACTCTGAACTTTGAATTTTTACTTTCCACTCATGGTTTCCTCTTTTCAGTTCCTCACTTACACTAAGTCTATTCTATACTTTTCAAAGGCCTCTGGTCCCCAGACTCCTTTCTTATTTTCCTCAGTCCATTTATCCCACTCTGGCCAGGTAGATCCTTATTCTATGCATACGTATGGATATATATATCTTCAATTGGGTCCTCATTGCTTCTCAGCAGTACTCCTAATTGATATACTACTTGATTCTCCTTAGGAATCTCTTCTTCAAACCTCCTATCCTTTTGCTTATAGCAAATTATTTAGCCTATCTCCTGATAGAAGATGAGATAACCTTTCAACTCTCTTCCTAATATTTAAAACTCAGCTTTATTTTCCATAGAATTTTCCTTCCTCCATACCCTACTCATTGTTAAGACTAAATTTGACCTGTTCCCCTGCTCCCAAGCTTTAATTTCTTCTAAGACCTTGGATCTATCAATTATCTTTTTTTTCTTTCATGCATATTTGATTTTTCCTTTCCATTAGTTCTTTCTAATATATCTGCAAACAGATTAGATCTATCTAAAAGACATCCTTAAAAAAATCTTCCCTTGACCTTCTTATTCCATTTAGCCACCTTCCTTTCTTCTTCTTTTCTGATATACTTGTTGAAAAAAGCTAACTATTGGATTTCTGGCTAACACAAAACTTGAAAGATCATAGGGAAGCCTAGTTCTCTCATATAAAGCCTAGAAAATATATGAAAAAGAATCCCAGAGAGAGTTACAATAAAGAAGAAAAAAACAAATAGGAGAAGTAAGTTCCTCTATTTGGCCCATAAAGGCATGCACACAAAAAAATGGCCAGAAGCCAGGGAAGGCTGGGAAAGGAGTAGAACCAGAAAAATCAGCACAAATGCTTGGAATTGATCCTGAAGCCAGTTAGCTCTATGAACTGGAGGTTTATAAGTTTATTAGCTCCAGTAATCAGGATACCCGAACCAAATTCTGGTCCTGGCTTGTCAATAAAAACACTGGACAGAGCCAATCCCCATAGATCCCAGTGAAGGGAGACAGGCTCTGATCACACACTTCTCAGATCACTAGAAGCCTCGGCATGAGATAAGACCAACTGTAAAAGACTTGATATCATCATACTCTCCCACATTTGACTAGGGCCTGTCAGAGCTACAGCAAAGGATAGTACCAACACTTCAATAGGGATTGTGCAAGGAGAAGGAGACAGAGATAGGTTGAAGCTAGGACCAGCAGTGGTCAACAAAAAGACAAAGAAAGAAGAAGGTAAATTACAAGTAGATTCCAGTGTGGGGCATGAAGGAAATCAATTTGGCCACAAGGATTACAAGAATGACTGAAAGAAATGAAACAAGAGATAAAAACTGAAATCATACTGCTTGAGGATAAAAATTTGTAGAATAGTTATCTTAGAATAGAAGGTGGAAAATATCCCAGGTTGTAGACTCCCTGAAAAACAGAATGGAGCAAACATGAGATAACAAATATTAAAACAAAACCAAAAGAACGAATAAAAGAAGAAAATGTAACTATCTGCTTTCAAAAACAATTACCCTGAAAAATAAATCAAGGAGAGATAATTTAAGAATCACTGAACTCCCTGAAAAATGACTAAACATAACAAAACAAAAAAAACTGGACATCAGACTTCAAGGGATCACTAAAGAAAATTGCTCAGATTTGTTATCCTCAGAGGGTACATTGTAAATGACATGATTGTTTTACTTAGAGAACCCTAGAGAGTCAACTAAAAATTAATAGAAATAATGAATTATTTCAATAAAGTAGCAAGATGTAGAATAAACTCACAAGAATCATTAACCTTTTTATATATTGCAAGCAAAATAAAAGAGGAAGACTCAAAGCAATTTCTTTCAAAATAACGCCATAATATATAAAATATCTAGGAGTTCAGCAACCAAGAAACACAAAAGAATTATATTAATCTAACTACAAAACACTTCTTTACAGAATATCATATAAATTTAGGGCAGAGTTTGGGTGAAAGACAGATAGCACTACTAGTTAGAATAATGTATTGATATTCACAGTCAAATACTACTTGGAAGGGTAAGGACAGATAAATATCAATTTAATCAGGGAGTTACATGTAGTCTCCTTTGCCCCATGGTAGCATGCTAGATGGTGGTCTGGATTAGCAAAGTCCTATGTCCTCTGGCTAAAGTCCCAGAGCCTCTGGGGGCTCAAGTTTACCCAGAATTTTTAGACAATGACCTGTTCATGGCAGCTCTCATATCATTGATGAGGTGATAGGGTCAGATAGACCAGTAAGGAAGACAGAAGTAGAACTATGCTGCAGGGGCAGGGAGGAAGTACAGGCATCAAGCCTGGAGTTAAAAGGACCTGGGTTCAAGTTTGACCCTAGACCTTTCCTAGCTGTGACTGTGGGCAACTCAGCCCCAATTGTCAAGCTCTTATTTTTGCCTTAGGATCAATATATCCTAATACAGAAGATAAGATTAAAAAACAAAACAAAACAAAACTGGGCTGCTTCAGCTAGGTTGCTAGAGTTTCAGCAGACCGTTCTTTTTTTTTTGTTTAAATAAGTTCTTATTGATAGTTTCTGTGTTGTTTTTTTTACATCATCATAGTTATCCTTCCCCTCCCAGAGAGCTACTCCAAATAACAAATAGTATTTTTAAAGGCAAAAAAAAAAAAATAGAGAGGTAAAAATCATTACAACCAATCAATATGTTGAAAAAGTCCAAAAAAATGTGCAATATGCAATTGGACCTCTCGCCTCTAAAAAGGGGTGGGTTTTTCTCATATCTCTTCATTTGAGTCATGCTTAGTCTTTATAATTTTGCTATATTCAATTTTTGTGAGTGTGGTTGAGCTTTGCATTAACATTATTATAGACGTGTATATGATTTTCTTGACTCTGCTTACTTTATTCTGCAATTATTGTAGACTTTGCCTATTCTGCTCTGTATTCATCACACACATATCATTTCTTATAGCACAGTAATATATTCAATAACCTTCATGCATCACAATTTGTTTAGTCATTTCCTCAGCAAGGGGCATCTTTGTTTCCAATTCTTTGCTATCACAAAAAGTTCTGCTTTAAATATTTTGGTGGATACAGGAATTTTCTTCTTATAGATGGCTTCCTTGGGGTGTAGAAGTCCATTAATTCAGTGATGGGCAAACTACGGCCCATGGGCCAGATATGGCCCCCTGAAATGTTCTATCCAGCTGCAGGACATTATTCCTAATCTGGCAAATACAATGAGTAGGATACAATACAATGAAACTTTGAAGAGTTGCCTTAGAAACAGACTGACAGATGAGCACTTCCTTTCCTTTGGCCCCCTCTTTAAAAAGTTTGCCCATCACTGCACTATTGGAGTCTCTGGTTCAAGAGGTATGGATAGTTTAGTCATTCATTTGCATAATTCTAAATTGTTTTCCAAAATGGTTATGCCATTTCACAGTTCCACCAAAAATATATTGATGTGTCTATAATCCTACAACCCCTCCAACAATGATTATTTCCATTTTTTTTCCTTGCCAATTTTCAGGGAATGAAATGAAACCTCAGGATTTTTAAACTTTGCCTTTATCTTCTTAGTGATTTGGAGCATTTTTCATGTGGTTGTAAATACTTTGTAATTCATCTTTTGAGAATTATTTGTTCATATCTTTTGACCACTAATCTATTGGGGAATGGCTACTAGTCATATATATACATATATACATATATATATGTACATATATATTTAGTATATCTATATTTACAGATGTATGCATATATACATACACACATATAATATAGTTTTAGATGCTTTGTGTGTATATTGCACACCATCCTCTTATTTGTGAAATTTGATGCAAAAATATTTTTTTTTCATTCAACCACTTTCCTTTTTTATTCTAAGTGCTTTAATTTTGTCTGTGCAAAAGGCTTTCAGTTATATATAAGCAAAGTTATCTATTTTCTCTTTTGTAATCACCTCTTTTTCTTGGTTATTTTAAGAGTATATCTCCTACCCATAAATGTGAAGGGTATAGAATTTATTTCTCTTCTAATTTTTTAATAATATGATCTTTTTAATATTCAGGCTGTACACATATTTAGAATGTATTGTACAATACAGTATAAGATATTGGTCTAAATTTAATTTCTGTTAGACCACTTTCTATTTGTTTTATCAGCAGATTAAAAAAAATCAAATGAAGAATTTCCTTCTCTCCCCTTAGGTAATTTATGTTTTCCACTTTATCAAATATTGGTTTACTGAGTTTCATTGTCTCTGGTTCTCTCTTGTCTAGACTGTTTCATTTATTGACCTTTTAATTATTTTGACCAAGACCAGATAGCTTTGATAACTTAGTAGTTGCTTCTAACTAGAACTGGGTGCAGTTTAAACCTTCAGCATACAAGAGTTGTGTAACACAAAAGAATTAGGAGACTAAAGTCATAGACTTCTCTAGGCTTTCACATAAAAATGGACCTAAATAATTGGAGACATTAACTGTTTGTTGTTGTTTTGTACCTATGTGATAAAAATGAAAATACTAAGTTAATTTAAAATAGCATTGGTGTCATACCAAACAACTAAAGGATTACTTTATATAACTAGACAAGTAAATAATGAAATTCATCTAAAGAAACAAAAGGTCAAGAACCCAAAAGAAAATAATGAAAAAGAAGGTGGTGAGGGTACTAGCAGTACCAAATCTCAAACTAAACCATAAAGTACAAATCACCCAAACTATTTGGTAGTGATTTTTAAAGATGGAGAAGTTAATCAGTAGAATAGATTAGGCACACAGGACATAAAAAGAACTTAACGTCATAGCATAGTATTTGATTAGCCTAAGTTTTTCAGTTATGGGTATTAATTCACCATTTGGCAAAAACTGTTGTGAAAACTGGTAAGCAATATAACAAATATTTGGTTTAGACCAACATCTCACACCAAATACCACAAGAAGCCCTAAAGGGATATAAATAAGACCTAGATACAAAAATATTATATCATAAGGAAGAAAATAGTTTTCACAATTCTGGAAAAGTGAAGAGTTCTTAACCAACTAAAGGACAGAGATGATTACAAGAGATAAAATCCTTAATTTGGATCATATAAAATTGAAAGATTTTTTTATACATTTATTAATATTCATTTTTAACATGGTTACATGATTCATGCTCCACCTTTCCCCTTCAACCCCCGCCCCCACACCCCCCCCCCACCCTTGGCCGATGCGCGTTTCCACTAGTTTTGTCATGTGTCCTTGAACAAGACCAATTTCCAAATTGTTGGTAGTTGCATTGGTGTGGTAGTTTCGAGCCCACACCCTCAGTCATGTCCACCCTGACCCATGCGTTCAAGCAGTTGTTTTTCTTATATGTTTCCTCTCCTGCAGTCCTTCCTCTGAATGTGGGTAGCTTTCTTTACCATAAATCCCTCAGAATTGTCCTGGGTCATTGTATTGCTGCTGGAACAGAGGTCCATTACATTCAATTTTACCACAGTATATCAGTCTCTGTGTATAGAGTTCTTCTGGCTCTGCTCCTTTCGCTCTGCATCAGTTCCCGGAGGTCTCTCCAGTTCGCCTGGAACTTCTCCAGTTTATTATTCCTTTTAGCACAATAGTATTCCATCACCCGCATATACCACAGTTTGTTCAGCCATTCCCCAATTGAAGGACATACCCTCCTTTTCCAATTTGTTGCCACCACAAAAAGCGCAGCTATGAATATTTTCGTACAAGTCTGTTTATCTATGATCTCTTTGGGGTACAAACCCAACAATGGTATGGCTGGATCAAAGGGCAGGCATTCTTTTATAGCCCTTTGAGCGTGATTCCAAATTGCCAGCCAGAATGGCTGGATCAGTTCACAACTCCACCAGCAATGCATTAATGTCCCAATTTTGCCACATCCCCTCCAACATTCATTACTCTCCCCTTCTTTCATTTTAGCCAATCTGCTAGGTGTGAGGTGATACCTCAGAGTTGTTTTGATTTGCATTTCTCTAATTATTAGAGATTTGGAACACTTTCTCATGTGCTTGTTGATACTTTTGATTTCTTTACCTGAAAATTGCCTATTCATGTCTCTTGCCCATTTATCAATTGGGGAA
>NW_025373064.1:0-8892 GCF_016433145.1 Gracilinanus agilis
ATATATATATATATATATACATAGTAATTAATTAAATACACAGTAGGTTAGGAGGGAAAACCCTAGCAGTTCAGAGGATCTAGAAAAGCTTAAGGTGAGCTATCTTAAAGGAAGAAGGAGGTTAAGGGTAAGAAGTAAGTGGGTTCCAGGCATGATGGATGGCTAGTGCAAAGACACACAGGTAGGAGATGCAATGTTGGAGAAAAACAGAGAGAAGTTTGGCTGTATTTCAGAATGTAGGAAGGTTAATGTTAAAAGAGAATAGGAAATTAGGTTGGGTCAGGTTGTAAAGACTTTTAACAGAAAAACAAAGGAGATTATGTTTAATTCTAGATGAAAAGGGCAATTATTTGGAGTTGGTTGAGTAAGGATACCAAATTTATCATTTATGATTAAATTTATGTTTAAGGAAAATTGCTTTACCATTAATGTGGAAGACTGCATGTATGAAGAGATGAGGCAGGAAAATAATAGTCTCACAATCTAACATAGGCCCATATTCAATGTTTTTCCAGTTTAGTAGGACCAGTGACAACCTCAGTAAGGCACTGCTGGAGGACTTTATTGAAGTTTCCTCATCTGTAAAATATAATAATAATAATAGCATCTATCTCCCAGGTTGTTGTGAGGATCAAATGAGATAATTGTAAAGCACTTAGCACAGTGCCTGGCACACATAAATTTACATTCATTTCTAAATGTAAATTTAAACATACTATATACCATATATGTGCCACATATATTGCCATATAAATATTATAATTATAATTTCCAATTGTTGATGATTATAATGATAATGATACTGTAAACTATTTGAATGTAGTAACTATGTAGTTTTTAAACGATTTTATTTTTGTACCGGCTGTACTTTATATAATAGGCATTTACATATTGGTAAACTGAATAGACAGTTGAATGACTGGATGATTGGATTCTTACAATAAGCCTGTATGTGATAAGGAGGCTTAAATTCATGAATATTTTGTAGAAAAGACTCAGAAAGGTTTGATGATTTTTTGAGGGCCACACAGCTAATAAAGACAGAGAAAGGCTCAAAATCAGGTGTTCAGGTGTTCTAACTTCCATTCCAATATTCTTTTCTCATTGTTATCCTATTTTTAAGTTCCTAAGTCCTTCAAGGAGTTTATAACTTCCTAAGGAGACAAGCATAAATGAAGCAACACATGAAAAGTACAAATGGAAACTAATCAAATTCTGTCTCATGTGGCACAATGAATCAGTTTGGTGAGACTCAAAAGACCTTAGAAAGGTAAAATCGTATAACCTGTCATAGCTATGGAAGACTTCATGGAAGAGGTGGACTTGAGGGGGCCTTTGAAGAATGAGATGAGATTAGTATTATCAGAACAGAATGAAATATAATCCTAATTGGACAATGGATGATAAAGTATGGACATAATAATAATAATAGCAAACACTTGTATTGCACTTTAAAGTATATAAAGTTCTTAACAAATATATCATTCATTACTCACAATAACTCTGAGTTATGCTATTATTATGTTAATTTTATAAATAAAAAGCTAAGAAAGATAGTGGTTTAGTGACTTGTCCAGGGTCACAAAGCTAGTAAGTATCTGGAATTGGATTTGAACTTAGATTTACAAAAAAAATTATTTCCCCCCTTACTTTGTAGATTTGTCCATTTTCTCACAACTTCTTATAGTCCCCTCTATATGTTCTGTTACATATAGAGGGGACTATAAGAAGTTGATGCTCTCAAGAATCTTCAATAATTCTGTATTATATATCAAATGTGAACTTTCCGGTGTGAGATTCTTTCTTCTCCATTATCCAGCTCCAATTCTAGCTATGATGGAGACAGGAAAGCCTAGGATCAAGGAAAGCTTCATGAGTGAGGTGACAATTAAACCAGGATTTTGAGGAAGGAAGAGAAGTGGGAAATGGAGAGTTTCTTCAAATATAGAAAGAATGTGGAAAGGGAAGGATGGGATTGGGAATTCAAATAGTCCTAAATATAAAGGGCATGAAGATGGAAATAAGCAGTATGAAATTAAGCTGGGAGGGTAAATTGTGGAGGGTAAATTATTAAATAATGCTTTATTTAAATAGTAGGCTAAGGAGTTTGTGTGCGTTAGGAAGATTATTTTAGCAGTTATATGAAGGATGAAGTTAAAGAGGGGGAGAAACTAGAAACAGGGAAGATGCATGAGAAACTGTCAAAAGGTGTGAATAATAGGTGATGGAGACCCAAACATGGGTGGTGTCCATGTGAGAAAAGAGAAGAATTTGAAAGATGCTATGAGATGAGAATTACTTTGCCAACTGATTGTAAGTTGGGAGTGAAGTAGCAGGAAGTGCTAAGATGATTCCTAAGTTTTCAGTTTGTGCAATTAAAAAGATTATGGTGGCCTTAAGATAAATGTGAAAGTTAAAAGATAATCCAAGTATTGCTGTCTAAGCAAGTAACCAGTCCATGATCAGATGTCCAGTAAATGGAAAGAATGGGATAAGGATCTAGGACTTCCTACACTGTACCATAATGATTTTTTCAAAAGTACAATAGGACCTCGTTTTACATGATCTGTATATTGCAAAAGCCTTTGCATAAGTTGAAAATCATTTATATATGTAGGCGTATGTATATATATTTGTAAGACAAACCTCATTATTTAAAAAGTATTTCTCATACAAACATACCTAGTCACTTTACAACTTTTCTTAGCCTTATCAATGCTACTAGCATCACTACTCTTGCACTTTGACACTTTTATTACTAATCAAATAGAAAAATACACACAATCAAAAAACTAAATAGCAACAAAGAAACAAAGAGAAGTTGCAGGCTCATGATGTAGACAAGACTTGTTATAAGTGAGAATTGAGAACAGAAATTGATGCAGCACCTAAAAGTTGGTGCAAGGCAATGTAATGACCCACACTAAAACTTCTCAGAGCAAGGATAAGTGTGATTGGTTGAACTGCTGTGAGATTTCATGGCTCTTGGGAAAATGCTGTGAATTTAGCATGTAATTAAACTTTTTTATTTTACATATTTTCAGCCTTTATATTTTCAGTTGTTAATTGTATATATCTGAATCAGTATGTGTTGAATTTTCAGAAAATGAGGACCTACTGTCCTAACAGTCAACCTAAAGTCATGAGATGTTTTTAAATGAAAGAATAGAACTGAATCTGTTTCTAAACGTATAAAATGGATATGATTATACTAATTGTACTTAGCTAACATAAAGGTAAGTCCAGAAGGAACCTTTAGGGTCATTTGACTTTACCATCCACTTTTTAAAATTAATAAACTAAATCTCAGGAAAGTAAAGTGAATTGCTGAGGATCCAATAGTTGATCACTAGCACTGTCTGAATTCAAACATAATTCCTCTGAAGTTGTACACAGGTTGATTTCTAGTGTGGTTCCAGCCATTCATCACTTTACTCCCAAGGCATCTTCTCAATAGCCACCTTTTTTTTGTTATTTAGTAATTTTTCAGTTATGTCCAATTCTTTGTGACCTCAATTGGAGTTTTCTTGGCAAAGATCCTGGAGCAGTTTGCCATTTCCTTCTTCAGCTTATTAAAGACGAGGGTAACTGAGGTGAACCAGGTTAAATGACTTGCCCCAGGTCACAGAGCTAGTGAGTACCTCAGGTTGTATTTGAACTCAAGATCTTCCTCTCTCCAGGCCCAGTGCTCTACCCACAGTGCCACCTAGATACTAGTGAACTTACTACTGGACTGGAAACAATTCTCATATCTAATCACTCAGTTGCCTCCCTTTGCTATATCCTCCTTCGCCTAACCTCATAAAAGTGGATGGTCCTTCTTGCCAAGGCAAAATCCTCTATATGCACTCCATCCCATCTTCTTCAATATATTTCTCTTACGTCACTCCCACTATCTCACTAAACTTCAATCTCTCCCCATCTCTTAGCCACCTTCCTGGTGCCCATGAAAAATCATCATTCCTCTCTCTTCATAAAACCTTCACTTGATCCAATAATCTTGATTAGCCCCAAAATGATTATATCAAATTATCCAGCTCTAATCTTCCTCTTGACCTCCAGTTTAATTATTTATTTTTTAATTTTTATTCTTAAAAAATTTTTCCATGGTTATATGATTCATTTTTTTAATCTCACCTCCACCACCCCCACACCCTCCATAGTGGACATGCAATTCCACTGGTTTTAACCTATCATCTATCAAGACCTATTTCCACATTATTGATAGTTGCATTAGTGTGGTCATTTAGAGTCTACATTCCAAATCTTGTCCTTATCAACTCATGTGTTCAAGCAGTTATTTTTCACTCCTGTAGTTCTTCCTCTGAATATAGATAGTATTCTTTTCCCTAAGTCCCTCAGAGTTGTCCTGGATCATTGTATTGCTGCTAGTACAAAAGTCCATTACATTCAATTTTATACCACAGAGTATCAGTCTCTGTACAATGTTCTTCTGGCTATGCTCTGCATCAATTCCTGGAGGTCTTTCCAGTTCACATGGAATTCCTCCAGTTCATTAATCCTTTGAACACAATAGCATTCCACCACCAAAAGATACCACAATTTTTTCAGCCATTCCCCAATTAACAGGCATATCCTTATTTTCCAGTTTTTTGCCACTACAAAGCACAGCTATAAATATTTTTGTACATGTCTTTTTTCCCTATGATCTCTTTGGGGTAAAAACCCAGCGATGCAATGGCTGGATTGAAGGGCAGACAGTCTTTTAGAGCTCTTTGGACATAGTTCCAAACTGCCATTCAGAATGTTTGGATCAGTTCACAACTCCACCAGCAATGCATTAATGTCCCAATTTGGCCATATCCCTCCAACATTTAATATTCAACCCTGCTGTCATTTTAGCAAATCTGCTAGATATAAGGTGGTACCTCAGAGTTGTTTTTTTTAGGAGTGCATCACTGTACAATTTATTTTTAAACATTTATTAATATTTATTTTTAGAAAAGTTAGCATGGTTACATAATTCATGCTCTTACTTTCCCCTTTACCCCCAAGGTCCAACCCCCCATGGCTGATGTGTATTTACACTGGTTTTAACATGTATCATTAATCAAGACCTATTTCCAAATTGTTGATAGTTGCATTGGTGTGGTAGTTTCGGGTTTACATCCTCAATCACGTCCACCTCAACCCATATGTTCAAGTACTTGTTTTTCTTCTGTTTCCACTCCTATACTTCTTCTTCTGAATGTGGGTAGCATTCTTTTCCATAAGTCCCTCAGAATTGTCTTGGGTCATTGCATTGCTGCTAGTACAGAAATCCATTACATTTGATTTTACCATAGTATATTAGTCTCTGTATACAATGTTCTTCTGGCTCTGCTCCTTTTGCTCTGCATCAATTCCTGGAGGTCTTTCCAGTTCACATGGAATTCCTCAAGTTTATTATTCCTTTGAGCACAATAGTATTCCATCACCAGCATATACCACAATTTGTTCAGCCATTCCCCAATTGAAGGACATACCCTCATTTTCCAGTTTTTTGCCACCATGAAAAGCGTGGCTATAAATATTTTCATACAAGTCTGTTTATCTATGATCTCTTTGGGGCACAAACCCAACAATGGTATGGCTGGATCAAAGGGCAGGCATTCTTTATAGCCCTTTGAGCATAGTTCCAAATTGCCAGCCAGAATGGTTGGATCAGTTCACAACTCCACCAGCAATGCATTAATGTCCCACTTTTGCCACGTCCCCTCCAGCATTCATTACTCTCCCCTTCTTTCATTTTAACCAATCTGCTAGGTGTGAGGTGATACCTCCGAGTTGTTTTGATTTGCATTTCTCGGATTATTAGAGATTTAGAACACTTTCTCATGTGCTTATTGATACTTTTGATTTCTTTATCTGAAAATTGCCTACTCATGTCCCTTGTCCATTTATCAATTGGGGAATGGCTTGATTTTTTTATACAATTGATTTAGCTCCTTGTATATTTGAGTAATGAGACTTTTGTTAGAGTATTTTGTTATAAAGATTTTTCCCCATTTGTTGTTTCCCTTCTGATTTTGGTTGCATTGTTTTCGTTTGTACAGAACCTTTTTAATTTAATATAATAAAATTATTTATTTCATATTTTGTAATTTTTTCTAACTCTTGCTTGCTTTTAAAATCTTTCCTTTCCCAGAGATCTGACAAGTACACTATTCTGTGTTCATCTAATTTACTTATAGTTTCCTTCTTTATATTCAAGCCATTCACCCATTCTGAATTTATCTTGGTTAATGGTGTGAGATATTGATCTAAACCTAATCTCTCCCATATTGTTTTCCAATTTCCCCAGCAATTTTTGTCACATAGTGGAATTTTGTCCCAAAAGTTGGGCTCCTTGGGTATATCATACACTGTCTCACTGATGTCACTTACCCCAAATCTATTCCACTGATCCACTCCTCTGTCTCTTAGCCAGTATCATATTGTTTTGATGACCACTGCTTTATAGTACAGCTTAATATAGGGTACTGGTAGGCCACCTTCCTTCACATTTTTTTTCATTATTTCCCTTCTTGATCTTCTGTTCTTCCAAATAAACTTTGTTAAAGTTTTTTCTAATTTTGTAATAAGTTTCTTGGTAGTTTGATAGGTATAGCACTAAATAAGTAAATTAATTTGGGTTGAATGGTCATTTTTATTATGTTAGCTCATCCTACTCATGAGCAGTCAATGTTTTTCCAATTGTTTAGATCTCGTTTTGTTTGGAAAGTGTTTTGTAGTTGTTTTTGTATTATTGCTGTTTGTTTTGGTAGATAGATTCCTAAGTATTTTATATTGTCTAGAGTGATTTTAAATGGTGTTTCTCTTTCTAACTCTTGCTGCTCTGATATATTGGAAATATATAGAAATGCTGATCATTTATGTGCATTTATTTTGTATCCTGCAACTTTCCTAAAGTTTTTGATTATTTCTATTAGATTTTTAGTTGATTCTCTAGGACTTTTTAAGTAGACCATCATATCATCTGCAAAGAGTGATAGCTTGGCCTCCTCATTGCCTATTTTAATAACTTCAATTTTTTTCTTCTCTAATTGCTACTGCTAATGTTTCTAGTACAATGTTAAATAATAGAGGTCATAATGGGCATCCTTGTTTCATGTCTGATTTTATTGGGAAGGCTTCTAATTTATGCCCATTGTATATGATGCTTGTTGATGGTTTTAGCTATATACTGTTTATTATTTTTAGGAAAGGTCCTTCTATTCCTATACTTTCTAGTGCTTTCAGTAGGAACGGATGTTGTATTTTGTCAAAGGCTTTTTCAGCATCTATTGAGATAATTATGTGATTTTTGTTTGTTAGCTTTTTGATATAGTCAATTATGTGGATGGTTTTCCTAATGTTGAGCCATCCTTGCATTCCTGGTATAAATCCCACCTGATCATGACGGATAACTCTCCTGATCACTTGCTGGAATCTTTTTTCTAGTATTCTATTTAAGATTTTTACATCTATGTTCATTAGCGAGATTGGTCTGTAGTTTTCTTTCTCTGTTTTTGGTCTGCCTTGGTTTGGAATCAGTACTATATTAGTGTCATAAAGGAATTTGTTAGAATTCCTTCTTTGCTTATTATATCAAATAATTTGTATAGTATTGCAATTAGTTATTAGTTGAATGTTTGATAGAATTCACTTGTGAATCCATCAGGCCCTGGAGATTTTTTCTTAGGGAGTTCTTTGATGGCTTGTTCAATTTCTTTTTCTGATATTGGATTATTTAAGTATTCTATTTCTTCTGCTGTTAATCTAGGCAATTTATATTTTGCTAAATATTCATCCATATCAGGTAGATTGTTATATTTATTGCCATTTTTTTCTCCATATATCTATTAACTCTAATTTTTCTAGGATTCCATTTATCTCTCTTATCTCTTTCTTATTTATTTTTTGGTTTGATTTACCTAGATCTGATAGGGGAAGGTTCATGTCTCCTATTAGTATAGTTTTGTTATCAATTTCCTCCTTGAGCTCTGCCAGTTTCTCCATTAGAAATTTAGATGCTATAACTTTTGTTGCATACATGTCGAGTATTGCTATTTCTTCATTGTTTATACTGCCTTTTATCAGGATGCAATTACCTTCCCTATCTCTTTTAACCACATCTATTTTTACTTTGGCTTTGTCAAAAGTCATGATTGCAACTTCTGCCTTCTTTTATTCTCAGTTGAAACCCAATCAATTTTGTCCCAGCCGTTTATTTTACTCTATGTATGTCTACCTGTCTCATGTGTGTTTCTTATAGACAACATATGATAGGATTTTGGTTTGTAATCCACTCTGTTATTTGTTTCCATTTTATGGGCAAATTCATCCCATTCACATTCAGAGTTATAATTATCAACTTTGTTTTCCCAGACATTTTGATTCCCTCTCCTTGTCCTGCCCTTTCTTCTTTCACTATTTCCTTCTATACCAATGTTTTGTTTTTAATCAGTTCCCTAATCCCCTCCATTATTGTAATTCCCTTTCTCCCCCCTCCCATCTTATTCCTCTCTTATTGTTCTTTAGGGTCTTTTTAATCTATGTCTCCCCTCCACCCTCTCCCTCCATAGTATTGCTTCCCTCCTTACCTGTCCGTTTGTTTTTCTATAGGGTGTAAATCAAATCTTTGCCCCAATAGATCTGATTGTTCTTCCCTCTTTAAGTTAATTTTAATGCATTTAAGAATTAAGTATTTCCTTTCTCCAGCCTCTTTACCCTTCCATTGTATTGGTCTTCTCCCCCATTTGCTCCACAAGTTTCTTTATGAAATATAAATTTATTCCATTTTGTCTATTTTCCCATTTCTCTTAATATTATCTCCTTTTTACCACCCCCTCCTCTCTCTCTCTCTCTCTCTCTCTCTCTCTCTCTCTCTCTCTCTCTCTCTCTCTCTCA
>NW_025373065.1:0-5324 GCF_016433145.1 Gracilinanus agilis
TATATATATATATATATATAGCAAATAGCCAAGTAGGCCGGTGGTGACCCACTGGGATTGGATTATTAGGGTCGGTGTACAGGGCTGGCATAAGCCCAGTCAATCGACAAACATTTGTTTAAAAGCACCTCCAATGGGCTCAGCATTGGAGAAGGAAATGGCAAACCACTCCAGGATGTCTGCCAAGATAGCCCCAAGCACAGCCTCGGCATGCCCAGCTCCACGGAGTCATGGAGGGGGCGACGTGACCGAATGACTGAACAACGACGCGCCGGGCACTGTGCTGGGCACCGTGCTGGGCACTGTGCTGGGCACCACGCTGGGCACCACACTGGGCACCGCGCTGGCACTGAGCACGCAGAGATGCAGCTGAGACGGTCTCTGCCCCCTAGAAGTTCTCCATGGCGGTGGAGGTGGCACGTACACCCACAGGGATGCCCGGTCGAGAAGCGAAACGAAGAGGAGATCATCTGAGGGGCTGGGAGGGCGAGCCTTGAAGGAAGCTGGCCAAGGGGAGAAGTCCTAGATGAGCAGCCAGGACGGACGGTGCAAGCGAGGCCGATTTTAGCTTCCCGTAAGGAAGGCTCTCCAGGCTGCTGTTGAATGACGGTGACTGTGGGGTCCCTGGAGGTCTGTAAGCAAAGGGCAGATGACCACTTGGGTCTGTGGGAGAAGGTTTTTTGTTCAAGTATGGGGTGGATTAGTTTCTGAGCAGCTGCTATGGCTGGGTGAGCCAGGTAAGCCCTTGTTTTTGAAAAACCTCCATCTTCTGTGTTAGAGTCAATTCTAAGCATTGGTTCTATGGCAGAAGAGCGGTGAGGGCTAAACAACTGGGGTTAAGTGACTTGCCCAGGGTCACACAGCTAAGACGTGTCTGAGGTCTGATTTGAACCCAAGATCTCCCATGTCCATGCCTGGCTTTCCACCTACTGGACCACCAAACTGTGTCCACTCCCAACAGCCTTGTTAGTGGCAGCAGCCTCCCGGACGACTGGGTCAGTCTCTATCATTATCATCCTGGGAAGCAGCTCATGAAGCCTGGCGAGTTCTCCTGTGGGTGCTGCAGCCCAGCTGCTGGAGCCGAGGGAAAAAGGTCTCATCACAAGAACCCTGGACCCGTCAGATGGTCCAACAGTAGAAATGGACGTGACGTGATCCATGGAAGTGGCATTGAAGAAGGGGGTGACCATTTACTTTGCTGTGGCACCCAAAGGCTCCTGGGACTTTCCTCTGACTCGCCTCTCTATGTGCTGTGTCTTCCACCAGAAAGGGAGCTTCTTGGGAGCAAGGCGGTACAATGGAAATTATGTGGGGATAGTTTCAAATTCTGGTTTTTCCACTTTTTACTTGTGTGATCTTGGAAAAGTCACAGCCCCATCTGGGTCTCAGGTTTCCCATTTGTAAAAAGAGGTCCTTTCTCACTTTAAACCTCTCCATCTGTCTGCATGACTTACCTTTGATGAGTCTCTTTCCCATCCATGACTGGGTCTCCCATCACTGGAACATCCTGAAGGTAGAAGACTCTTCCTCTCTTCCTCTCTTCCTCTCTCCACATTTAATTCTCACTACCTGTGCTTTGAGCTCTCGGGCAGACTCAATTTTTTTTGTGTCCTGGATCCCTTGCGTGGGCTGGTAAAGTCTATGGCTTCCTTCTCAGGATAATGGACTTTTAAATGCATAACATAAAATAATGAGATTGAAAAACCATTAACAAAATACAAACTCACATACACACCAAACCAAAGTTAAGAACCCCTGCTCTAGGGGGAACTCTTTTTGGATTTTTTTTCCAGTTAACATGCCCTCAAATCAAGGGACAACTGGGTGGCTCAGTGGATAGAGAGCTAATGACAAAAGTCCTGGGTTCAAATCTAGTCTCAGACACTTCCTAGCTGGGTGATCCTGGGTAAGTCACTTGACCCCCAGTTACTAGCCCTTACTGCTCTTCTGCCTTGGAAGCAATACTTAGTATCAGTCCTAGGACAGAAGGTAAGGGTTTAAAAAAAAGGCCACAAGATCTCAGGCCCTTGCCCTCTGCCCGTGGTCTTTCTGCCAATGTAGAGGGGTTTTCCAGGTCTCTGATATATTCCCTGGGTCTTCTTGAAGTTGAGAGAGGCCAGAGAGGAGGCTGTTTCTGTAGCATCTTCATCCCCTTTACCCTGTTTGCCCCAGAGTAGGGGGAGAGTGAGGATCTCACCTTCCCTGGCTCCACGCCAAGGGCCCATCCTATTCCTCCCCAGCTGGAGGGACAGTGTAGCTCCAGGGATGGGGTGGAGACACCATGTCCTAATCTTGGGAACATTCCACATGGAGCTGGGAATGTCTTGCCCAAGAACCCGTCACGTCAGGGGCCTCTTTGTCTGCCTTTGAGAAGGGCCAGCCTCCCTGGATTGAGTGGGCAGAGTGTCAGGGAGGGCTCCCTCTCGCCAAACATGGACTATCCATTCGCCCCTTCACTCCCTATCAACATCTCACTGCAGTGAAGATCCTCATGCCCTTTCCAGGGAAAACTTTCTCCCTACCTAAGACCAGGGAAAGACTTTCTGGAGACAGAAGCCATCTCCCCAGAATTTTAGAGTCTGAAGGGACCCCAGGGGCCATACATAACAGGTCTCCCCACTATAACATACCTGAGTGGGCACTGAGCCTCTGCTCAATGCTCCAAGGAGGGAGCACCATTAGGCAGCTAGGTAGTACAGTGGTAAGAGCACTGGACCTAGCATCAGGAGGGCATGAGTTCAAACCCTGCCTACGACACTTACTAACTTTGTGTCCCTGGACAACTCACTTAACCTCTGCCTGCCTTAGTTTCCTCATCGGTAAAATAAGAATAATAATAATAACTACAGCACCTACCTCCCAAAGTTGTTACCAGGATCAGGTGAGGTAATACTTGTGAAGTACTTAGCAAACCTCTTGGCTCATAGAAGGTACTTAGCAAATGATTGTTTCCTTCCCTTCCCTCCCAGAAGCTCATTCCACCTGGAGGCGACTCATTGCTAGGAGGTTTTTTCTGACATCAGGTCTAAATTTATCTTTTTGGAGCATCCACCATTGTTTCTGGTTCTGTCCTCTGGGACCCCAAAGTACAAGTCCAGCCCCTCCCTCATGTGATGCTTTCGAAACTACTTGAAGATAGTTACTGACCCTCCATCTATCCCTGGCAGTCTCTTCTCCAGGCTAAGCATCCTCTATCTCCATGGTGGCGAACCTATGGCATGCATGCCAGAGGGGCCACTCAAAGCCAGATCTCTGTGGGCTTGGATGTCATTGCCCCAGCACAGAGTTCACCAGAGTTTGTTACTAGAAAGCCAGAGGAACATGTGGCCAGGCTGCTCCCTTGTCCCTCGCCACGGGTGCCTGAGAACATTTCTCACATCGCCCAGCCCTCTAAAAGGTTCACCATCACAGCTCTATATCTTCAGGTGATGTCCATGGTGATGAGGACTCCACGAGGCCCTTTACCTGGCTGGTGGCCTTCTTCTGGATGTTCTCTGTCTAGCTCATCAATGGCCCTTCTAAGCTGTGGTGTCCAGAACTTGCTCCAGGTTGAACAAAGGACAGACCAAGGGCAGGGCTTCCCCTTCCCTCATCTGGCTACCTGAGGAAAGGGGTCTATATCTCTCCCATCAGCCCAGGGACATTCCAGGAGCAAGGACTGTGCCTCCACTTCCTGGGGCCTCTTTATGCATTAGGACTCTTCATTTGATCTATGATTCATCTCTGGCAAGTGCTGGTGACAGTGTTTTTTCTGACTGCCCTACTTCACCTGAATGCTGAGGCCCTGTGTGGAGGCTGGGGGCTAGAACTGTATCCCATTCCTAACTGTAGATGGGCTCAAGGGGCTGCTGTACTGAAGCCTTTCTCTTTTATAAGGGTTCCTCTCATCCTCTCTCCCTGACCCCAAGTCTCAGGCTGGGTCCTACTGGGTTCAGAGCTGAGGAAGCCAGCCCTCTACTGAAATAACCTGGATTCTTTTTTCCTGTTCTCGTTGCCTCTTCTGTGCCCCCACCCCAGGGTCTTGGGGAAGATACATTTTAGTTTTGGTGGAGCTCATGTCTAGGGTCCCCCCAAAGTGGGGCACAGAAAGTTGTAACATACATTGTTATGCTTAACACAAAATGCCTTCACAAGTGCACACTATCAGCCAATTTGACTAACGTAACTTGATAATACAACTATTGTTACTACAGTTGGTAGGACAGGTGAATAGGCAGTGTGAAATTTCACCTTGGGTCTTCACTGTCCAAACAATTCCCTTCTCTACAAAGCCAGGTCAGGGCTTGAGGCTCCTCTGGCCGGTGATCATTGTCTCTAAGAAGTGCTAGATTAGTTCTCTGAATTCCTCTCAAAAGGCAGTTGGCATAGATTGAGGATCCTGGATCTCATATACCGCCAAGCTTGGACAAGCTCATCTTGAAATCAATATACAGTCATTGACAGGCAAAAAATCCCCTCCACTTCGATTCGGGAATGGCTAAACAAATTGTGATATCAGTTGGTGATGGAATACTATTGTGCTCAAATGAATAATGAACTGGAGGAATTCCATGTGAACTGGAAAGACCTCCAGGAACTGATGCAGAGTGAAAGGAGCAGATCCAGGAGAACCTTATACACAGAGACTGATACACTGTGGTAAAATTGAATATAATGGACTTCTCTACTAGCGGCAATGCAATGATCCAGGACAAATCTGAGGGATTTATGAGAAAGAAAGCTATCCACATCCCAAGGAAGAACTGTGGGAGCAGAAACACAGAAGAAAAGCAACTGCTTGATCACATGGTTCGATGGGGATATGATTGGGGATGCAGACTCTAAAAGAGCACCCTAATGCAAATATCAATAATATGGAAATAGGTCTTGATCAGTGATACATGTAAAACCCAGTGGAATTGCACGTTGGCTATGGGAGGGGTGGAAGGAGGAAGGGAGGGAAAGAACATGAATCATGTAACCATGGAAACTTTTTCATAATTAATCAATAAAATAAAAATAGATTTTTAAAAAACCCTTCAAAGTGCTTACTTACTCTATATACTAGTAGTTACACAAGTAGGATACCCCAGTGTAAGATTTCCCTTTAGGATGAATCTATACCACTGGGCGTCTCTCAGCTCTGGATTACCTGAGCAAAGTTCATCACTGATCCCTTGGGCCAGAGCTTCCTTTCCTTTCCTATTCAGTAATTTTGATATAGCACTGTACAGTGATTGTACAGCAGGAGAGAAGGAGAGGGAGAGGCAGAGAGAGAGAGACAGAGAGACAGAGAAATAGAGAGAGAGGGTGGGGGAGAGAGAGAGAGAGAGAGAGAGAGAGAG
>NW_025373066.1:0-7053 GCF_016433145.1 Gracilinanus agilis
CCCTCCCCAGCCTCCGGCTCTGGGGCCGCGCACCCCTTGCTCTTCAGGAGCCAGAGGGGTTCCCACTCCCCCCAAACTCTTCTCCCCAAGGAATGGCGCTGCTACCTCCGAGGCCCCCGCCCTAGCAGTGCCTTCCTTCTCCCCCGGCTGCTCCCTGCGCCGACTTGCTCCCTGCAAAGCTCTCCTCTCCCCCACTCTCCTCCCCCTGCCCTCCCAGCGGAGTTAGCTCCTTCTTGCTGGGCAGGGCCCCCTCCCTCGCTGGGCCGGAGGGCCGGATCTGGGCGCGGGGAAGGTCAGCTCAGGCCCCCTCTCTTTCCTTCTCTATGGGAGGCCGGCAGAGGCCGGCGGCTTACTTAGCGGCTGGCAGTGCCCAGGTCCAAGGCCCTGTGGGTCCGCCTGGAGCTCGGTGCTGGGTGCGGCTGGGAACCCCAAGTCCTGCCGCTTGCGGCTGCTCCCTTTCTGGGCCCCTCTGCCTCGCTCTCCTGCCTCCCACTTCCGTCCCTGTCCGGCCTCCCCTCCTGGCCTCTGATGCAACCTCCCAGTCTGCCCAGGGTCATACACAGAGGGCCCCGACCTGGTCACGCCCAAGGTCTCCTTGGCAAGGTTGGGCACTGGCTCCTAGGCCCCAGCCAGCCAGGACAGGCACTGGGGCCTTCCTTAGACCTCCTCAACTAAGCTGGCCACCCCCAGGGGCCGTGGGCACCCAGGCACAGCTGTGGACGCCCTCGACCCTATGGCATGGCCTCCTGGGCACACCTTGTCCCTTCAGTCTCCCACAAGCTGTGGGTGGCACACAAAGACCCACCATTGGGGGACATGTCAGGATCGATCAGGCAAGGGGGTGCCAGAGATTTGAGGAAAGGCCGTCCTTGGCAGCACACCATCTCTCCCAAAGCTCTGTCTGCAGATGGTACCCCCTCCTCCAGGCCCAGGGCGGATTCGGAGCTCCCAGGAACAGGGGCGCACACTGGAGCCCAACTCCAGCTGCCAAGAGCCCCGGGAATCCGGAGAAGAACCTTCCCCGGAGGAGGCCCCTGCCTGTTGCCCTCCGAAGCCTGGAAAATGGACCTCCATTGCCTTGGGGGGGGGGGTGGCGGATCTCCACCCACCATGTGACCCCTACGGTGGGGCCTGAGCCCTCTGAGGAGGTGTGCCTGGCAGGGAGCTTGAGAGAATGAGCTTGTAGTCATGGGTGCCAATGCATGTGCTTTGGAGGAGATCCTGAGAGAGGGTGCTGGCTTGGGTGTAACGGGAGACACTGGGGGGACAACGGTGTGTCTGGGTAAAGGTGAAAGAGAAAGAAAGAGAGAGAGAGAGAGAGAGAGAGAGGCCAGCAGGTTCGTTCTGGAGGAGAATTCTGAGCCTGTTCTGGGCTCCTTCTCTCCAACCTCCCAATCCTTACTTTCTGTCACACTAACGACTCTAAGAAGGGCAAGGGGTAGACCAATGGGGTTAAGCCCAAGATTAAACAACTAGGAAGTGTCTGGGGTCAGATTTGAATCCAGGATCTCCTGACTCCTGATCTGGCTCTCTATCCTCTAGGCCAGCCAGCTGCCCTTCTGGGTTCCTTTTCAGGGTTATCTTCTTAGCAACAGGCCTAGTTCCCAGGTTGGAAATAAACTTGATGGCAAAGGAGGCCAGACCAGAGCTCCCCAGGCAGGACAACTTGGACTGAGCCTTCCCAGTGCATCCCGGTGCACTCTCACTGCCACTCTGGCTCAGGCAGGGCCTCAGGGAGATGAGACCCTTGATGGGCTCTGGAATGTGAAACCAAGTAGGGTATTCATCTGTGTGTTGCGGGGACTGTGGGGGCGAGGAGGAGTGAGGAGGTGTGGGTGTGAGTCTCTGTCTGGGCCTTGTGATTCTTTGTCTCTCTCTATTTCTGCTTTTCTGGCTCTCTTTACCTCTTTGGGTTTCCGTGTCTGGTGCTCTCGCTAATCTTTAGCATTATCTGTTTCTGTTTCAGCATCTATCCCAGTGTCTGTTTCTCCTTCTGCTTCTGAGTCTTTGTGTCATCTGCCTGGCTTGTTGGGTCTTTCCTGTCCTATTCTACGGAGGGCAGCCCAGGGGAACAGGATGGGGAAGGTGTCTGTCTGCTGATCCTCCAGGGCCAAATCTTTGCCCAGACAGCCAGAAACACTAGGACCCCCGAAGCCCTGGGCTGCTTCCCCTTCGGGATCCTAGGCCAGCCTCCTCCTTTCCCCATCCAGCCTGGCTTCCCTTCTCCTCGGGCATCCCAGAGGATCTCCAAGCACTGTTGAGTAGGATCCCAGAGTGGATCCCAAAGGAATAGATTGGGCATCAGGTGGGAGGCAAGCAGGGAGAGCTGGGAGTGGTCAGGCCTGGCCCAGGGGGAGAGAGAGAGAGAGAGAGAGAGAGAGAGAGAGAGAGAGAGAGCCTGTTTCTCGTTCAGGAATGGAGCTTGAAGAGAAGAGCAAACGGAAGAACAAGTCCGAATGAAAGGAGGAGAGAGAGGAGAGGGGGAAAGAGCCCAAGGAAGGGAGAGGGAAGAGGAAGGAGAAGAGGGAAAGAAGAGGAAGAAAGGGGGAAAGAAGGGAGGCAGGATATAAGGGGGAGGAGAAGGGAGAGAAAACAAGAAGAAAGGAGGAAAGACGACTTCGGAGGGAGAGGGCCACAGGGCGGAGTCCCTGACTCTCCCGACCCCAGTTCCCCTCCCGGTCCCCCAGACACGTCCTACATCCTCAGCCTGGGCTGGGCGGGGCTGTACCCAGGCGGAAAGCTGGGCAGTGCTTCCCGGTCAGGCACACCCTGGTTCTGGGCTCAGCAGCTGCTCATCCGCCCCAGAACCCTCTCAGGCATGGCTCAGCCCCTCGAGACCCTCCCCTCGGTGAGGGGTTGTCGGAAGGAGCCCAGCCCACCTTGCCAGCCTAGCAGTGTCAGCTGCTTGGAGCCCCAAAGTGTGTGTCTGGGAGGGTGGGGAGGGAGCCGCTGAAGGGCAGGCAGCGGGGGTGGGGGTGGGGGAAACTTGGTCTGGAGGCCAAAGCGAGGAACCTGCCGCATGGAGCAGGTTCCTCGGCTCATTCCCACCTTCCTCCCCTGTCAGGGCCCCTCGTAGGCCCAGCCCCTCGCGGAGCTCCTCCTGCCAGGGAGTTCTGGGCCCCAGGGCTTCGCTGGCAGCCTTTGGGGCGCCTCCCGGGCCTCAGTCTTCTCCCTTCGGCCTGACAGCACCCAGCGCTCCCGCTCCCTGCCCCGTTGCCCTCCCCACTCTCTGGACGCGAACCTCTCCCACTACCCCTGTCTCCCCTCCAGTGCATCAGCATCCCCTCCAGCGAGCTCTCCTTAGGGCGGCTCCTTCTCCTCTACTCTCCCGCCCCGGCCAGGCCCTTCCCCGGGGACCCAGGAGTCCCAGGGCCGCCGCCGGCCCTCCCCAGGCCGGGGTGCTGTAGCCAGATCAGGACTGCGGAGAGGAGATCCCGCGGAAGGACCCCGGCAGGCCCAGGAAGGAGCTGGAGGCAGCGCGGGGCCAGGAAGGGACCCACCGGGGATGACTCGGAAAGTAAGTTGGGCGGCGCTTCTCCGCCTCAGGCCCGAATGCTGACCTTCCTCCCGGGCCTCCGGTTACCCTGGGGGGTGGGCAGGGGGGGCTCTTCCCCGCTGCTGTTCGGCCGGGGCGGGCTCCTAGAGAAGCTAAATAAACGCTCCCCCGGCTCCGTCCAGCGACTGGTCTTTCTCTTCGGACAATGAAGCTATTGGATGGGCTCGGAGGCCGCTGCCAGCCCCTCCTCCTCCCCAGCGTCCCTTTGGTGCCCCCCACCCCCGCCCCGCCCCAGACTAGCCTGGATTTATTTTGGCTGAGAGAAGCCGAGTGCCCTTGTGGAGAGAGAACGAGCTGGGAGGGCCCAAGTTCAAATCCAGCCTCCGACCCCCGCTGACCGTAGGGCTCGGGGCAAAGCTTCATTTGCCAGTGGTCAGCGCTATGGCCCACCCGCCAACTTCCGGAGACACGAGGTTGCCCTAGCAGCACTGGGGAGAGGGAGGGAGTCTGCACCTCGGGGAGTTCCTCCTGGTGTGTTTGAGTCGGGACCCCCCCCCCATCTCCATATTCTGTATCTAGAGCCCTGGGTGCCTGCTTCGTCCCTCCTCCCCCACCCCCAGAAGGAGAGCAGAGCGAGACACCCAGCCCCGTGCCCGGCCTTGACTTAGTAAAGGCTGGTTCGCCGTGGGGCCCTGGCCGAGTCACCTATCCCCCACGGCCTAACCCTTCTGCTCCTCTGCCTGGGCCCCAACACGCGGAAGGTCAGGGTTTGTGCAGAAGAAGAAAGGCGGCTTTCCTGATAGAGAGGGGTGGAGAAACTGAGGCTCAGAATCTGGTCCGAACCTCTCTGAAACCTCGGAGAACTCAGTCAGGCGATGCCCCGGCCTGGAGGCTGGAGATGAGGAAACCCCATCCTCGCGCGGCCCTGGCCTTCGGGGAGACTCAATCGGGAGTGGAGCCCCCGAAGCGGGCCTTTCATTTTACAGGGAGGGAAGTCGAGGCTAGGCAATGGGAAGGCGCTTGCCCCCGGTCGTTCGCGGCTTTAGAACCGGAAGGACCTTAGCAACGGTCAGTCAAAGTCAGCCCCCTCGTCTTCCTGCTGCCCACACGGAGGTTTGGGAAAGGAAGGGATTGTCTGTCTCCCTCCCCCTTCGCTGGGGGGCCTGGGCCGGCTCCACGAAGGCCGAAGCCCCTGGCGGGCGGAGCCTGAGGCGGGAGGGGCCGTGACCGTGGGGCCCGAGGCCCAGGGAGCCCCCAGGGCAGCCTGGGCCAAGTCCAAGGAAAAGGCCCTCGTCCCCGCCCTCCCCCTCCCGCGGGGATGCAGGCCAGCGCGGGCGCGCCTCTCGCCTCTCCGTGGCGGGGCACGTTGTCCTCCGCGGACAGAAGAGGGGAAGCTCCTTGAAGGCGGGGCCGGCTCGTTTTTTCCTTAATGAGCGTGTGATTGGCTGGACTGAGCGACCCCGAGTCTGGGGGCTGCACGCGTGACCCCCACACGGGACCGCCCCTTCACGCGCACGCCGAGGAGAGAAACGAACACCCGCGGGACGCCCCTTCGCGCCTGGGCTACGTCGCTCCCCACAGAACCCGGACTCCCAGGACTCCACACTTGGGCCAAGCTTCGCCGCCTGAGGTGCTCTGGACACCTTCTGAGGTTTCACGTCGGTGCTGTGCTCCTGCCTTTGCTCCTTAGAATCTGTGACCTTGGACCAGTCACGTCACTCTCTCGGGCCTCAGTTTCCTCCTCTGTAAAACCGGGGGTTGAACAGGCTGGCTTCGGAGTTCCCTTCCAGCCCTTTGGCTCCGTCCGTCCTAGCTAGGCCGTTAGCGCCCCAACAACACCCGCACGCACGAAGCCCGCCAGGAACAGGGTCACCTTCCCCCATCCCCGCTCCCTACGCATACACACACACGCACCGCACGTAGTCACGTCCCTTTGCGCTTAGGGCCAAAGCGGCTGTTGGACTGGGAGGCCGGGAGATATGTCTTCCAATCCCGCCTCAGTCACGCACTGGCCGTGTGACCTCGGCCAAGTCCTTTCCCCTCTCGACGCTGCAGCTAACTAGGCAGATAATCCCTGCCCCGTTCTGCCTCCCCTCCAGGCGGCCGTGCGGAGGATGGCGATGTGTAAGTCACGCCGCGCCGCGAAAACGGGAGTCTTGGTCAGGAGGCAAAGCCGCATTCCCGGAGCTCGCCCCGCCGCGGACCCACGATCCTGGACACAATCACACCCCAAGCCCCTCCCTGCCCCCCCCCCCCCCCGCCACGGAGTCCCTCACAGCCGTAAAGCACTGACCGTCAGACAGAACAAGCGCGAAACGAGCTCCACTCAGCCCTTCCCTCTCTAAAGGGGAAACTGAGGCCCCGAGAAGGCAAGGGAAGGACTTGCCCAAGGTGACACGAGCGAGCGGCGAGCAGCAGGCAGGGATTCTGCGCCTCGGGGTTTTCTCCCCCGCCTCTCTCGCCCAGCTTCCCAAGCCCGCGCAGAAGCCTTCTCCTCTTACCCCGGAGAAGAAGAGAGGAGACGATGCCCTACTGTGTGCTCGGCCCTGGGCTACGCGGTTTTACTGGGATGGCCTCGTTTGTTCCCAATGACAACCCTGCGACGCACACGCCGCGTTTACTAGTATCTGAGGGCACTTTGGAACTCTGGACCCAGGGCTCCCCCGGAGCAAAAGGCCCCGGATGCGCGGCTCAGGGGCCCCGGCCGGACCACTCGGAGCCCAGGATCCGCAGCTGCTTCGAGGACTCACGCCAGGCTCCTCCGAAAGCGGCGCGCGGCGCAGGAAGCGCGAAGAACTCTGGATTCCCGGGAGAGCCGAAGAGCTAACTGGCCGGCGGCCCCAAGGCAGGCTGGGCCGTGGCCGGGGCGCGGGGGAACGCGGGGTCCTTGGGTGCCCGTGCCTGGCACCCGGGAGGCCCCCAAGCTGCGTTTGCTCAATCGAATTCGGTTTCTCCGTTAAACCCATTCCTGGAAGAGGAAATTCTCTGCTGCCGGGTCCACGGAGCCCTGAAGGCCGAGCAGAGGGCCCGCGGGGAGGGCGGGAGGCCCCCCTTCCATGCTCCGCCACAGCCACACCAGCACAAGGGCGGCTCCCACTTCGTTTCTCCGGGATCGGGTTTCCCGGCCTCGAAGGAAGGGTCCCTATAGAGGGGGCCCACAGCGCCGCCGCGGCGAACGAACCGCACTGGCTCCAGCCCGAAGCGCGCCCACGCTTGGAGATCCTCCTTCTGCCCAGCTCGCTGGGCCCGCGTTTGTGTGGAGCAGCCGGGAAGCCCTGCGGAGTGGCCCCGTGTGGGGTCCCGGGTCAGGGAGACGGGGGCGGGGCGGAGCGGGGCGGAGGGCGCCCTCCTCCCCCAACCTCCCGCCGTGGCCCCAGCCCCAGCACTGCGCCGCATCTCCGTCCACTGACCAATTCGGATTAAGTGTCCGAATTCATTCCGGGCCTCTGGACAGGTGAGCCCAGGGGCTCCCATAGCTCCGGGCTGAGGCCGGGTCTGCACCACCAGGGCGCTGCCCAAGGCGCGGGGGTGGGGGGTGGAGGAGCCGGGCCCTCCCG
>NW_025373067.1:0-1878 GCF_016433145.1 Gracilinanus agilis
CTTCCTTCCTTCCTTCCTTCCTTCCTTCCTTCCTTCCTTCCTTCCTTCCTTTCTTCCTTCCTTCCTTCCTTTTTCTTCCTTTCTCTTACCTTCTATCTTAGAATTGATAGTGAGTATTGATTTCAAGGCAAAAGAAAGGTAAGAACTGGGCAACCGGGGTTACGCAACTTGCTTTGTGTATGAGGCCAGATTTGAACCCAGGATCTCCTATGTTCAGGCCTGGCATTCTGTCCCCTGAGCCACCTAGCTGCCCCAAAGATGACTTTTAAAATTTTATTTTATCTTTTCAGAGGAGGTTTCAATTGATCCACAGGGCCTTAAGGGATAGAGCTGGTTTCTGATAGCTTCACTTTTCTCTGTAAAGCAGGTAGTGAATATATATTCTGTGTATGCCAAGATGGAGAAGGAGAAATGAAGGATTTGGCTTAGGGAAGCAGGCTTAGAACAGTCATCATGGAGAGTGCTAGGAAATCAACAAGGAGCCGAATCTGAACAAATGAGGTATTCTCCATCAGTTCTCTGTGGTGTGGGGGCAGGAACATTATAGCTTCATATAAACTTCCCTTCTAACCCATTAATTTTCAATGTGCTTAATTTATAAGCAGTGATCCTATAAATTAAAATCACAATAATGAACTGGGCAACGTGAAGAGTAAATCTAAAAGCAATAAATGACAGCATAGTTAGGTCTCAGAACATCAGATGATAAAAATCTTGTAAAAATGAAAGGCATATTTATTAATTTCTTGCTTGTCTTTTTCAAATATTATTTTGTTTTTAAAAACCATAACTTTAACTCACTTTTTGAACTTGTGCAATTTGCATTATTTTATCTCTCTGGACCTCAATTTTCTTATCTGGAAAATGAGAGGACTGGATGAGATGATCTCTACAGTTATCTATAGTTACAGTTATCTCTTCCAGTTCAGCCCTGGAATGTGGTTATTCCAGGAGTACAAAACTCAAAGAGAAATATATCATGTTGATATTTCTTTTACATCTTAATAAGGATTAAAAAATAACTCTTTTACTTTTTCAAAATCACCAGACAAGTGAAGACATTAGCCTCTATTGCCAAAATTGGGGGCACCAGTTTTTCTTCACTTCTGAAGATTATTTAACAATAATGATTATTAATTATTGTAACAATGACTCCACTTGTATAATATTTTGACATTCACATAGTACTCCATATGTTATAATAATAATATTTATTTAATTTAATGATTTATTATTATTGTTATTATTATTATTATATGCAAGATACACTGAGGGAGAAAAAAAGAAATATTAAGAAACAATAGTTGTCTTTTAAGAATTTGGTTTCCTCTGGGAAGAGAAGACACATGAATAAAAAAAAGAAAATGAAAAGAATGATGTAGAAAAGAAATGTACAAAAAAGAGTAAATGGTAATAGCAATAAAGTAAGATGACCAGCTATGAGTGACTTAATTATTATCAGCAATTCAAAGACCAGGAGAACTCCAAGTGACTCATGGCTCTCTGCCCCCCAGAAAAGGAACTGACAGATTCCAAATGCTTGCTGAAGCATACAATTCTTCATTTTATTTCCTCTATACATTTTTCTCCAGTGGAAGTGAAATGTGTCTTGCTTCACAATATGATGAATGTAGAAATATGTATTGTAGGATAACACATGTACAGTCTATATCATATTACTTTCTGTCTTGAGGGGATAGAATATGGATTTCAACATGTTAGAAAATAATTGTTAAATTGTATTGACATGTAATCTAGAAAAAATTAAAATTGAATTAAAAAAGGTAAGAAAGGAATAGATGAGCAAAGAGATAGATGATGGCATTAAGGAAAGAGAGAGAGAGAGAGAGAGAGAGAGAGAGAGAGAGAGAGAGAGAG
>NW_025373068.1:0-2778 GCF_016433145.1 Gracilinanus agilis
TAATAATAATAATAATAATAATAATAATCCTTAGGACAGCCTTACCTGTTGAAATAATTCACAAAGAATGAAGCTCTATTTAGTTAGAGATCAGTTGGAGTCAGGAAGACTCATATTCCTGAGTTCAAATTTGGTCTCAGACACTTACTAGCTATATGACCCTAGGCAAGTCATCTCACTCTGCCTCAGTTTCCTCATCCATAAAAATGATCTAGAGAAGGAAATGGCAAATGACTCCAATATTTTTTGCCAAGAAAACCCCAAATGGGATCATAAGGAGTTGAACATGAGTTAAATGACTGAAAAACAACAGCCACCGTCAGATTGTGAAAATGGTTGTCTCAAACCAAAAAGAAACATACTGGTAGCCATGTTCATATCTGCCATTCATTGCTTCATCTTATTCTCTTTTTGGTGGGGGGGAGATTGTTCCTCCACAATGTGATTTTTAAGCTAATAATAAGTAGCATTCATTTGTATGGTGCTTTAAGATTAGTAAAGCATTTTACATATTATCTCATTCTAATATTTATAGCAACCCAGTAAAAGGTGTGCTATTATTATCCCCACTTTTACAGATGAAGAAACTGAGGCTGAGTGATTTGCCCAGGGTCACATAGCTAGAAGGTGTCCGAGGCTTGGTTTGAACTCAGATCTTCCTGAGTCATACGTTATTCAATGCACGACCTTTACTATTATTACAGCCAAGAAAATTAAGAACAAATTCTGTCCAAACCCACATGGGAAAAGCCTAGCACCTTGATCCCAGTGTTTCTGACTTATAGAACTATGTATTACAAAATTGACTCATAACCTTGGGCATATTCACTTGCCTCTAATCATTTTCAACTCAAATTTAATAATACTCATTATTTCCTAGTTTTTAGATACCATCTTAGGGAAGAATGAATGCTTTACGAGTTTGTTATGAAAACTCCTGAGACATATTCTGTAACAACTCACCCTTAAACATACTTCCTATTAGATGGTGTAGTGGAAAGAATTCTGGATCTGAAATAAGAGAATCTGGACTTTTTTCCTGGATTTTCGCTTGTTGTTCAGTCATTTATTTCAGTCACGTCTGATACTTTGTGGCCCCATTTGGGGTTTTCTTGGCAGAAATATTAGAATAGTTTGCCATTTCTTTCTCTAGCTCATTTTACAGATGAGGAACTGAGGAAAACAGAGTGAAATGACTTGCCCAGGGTCAAACAGTCAATATGTCTAAGGCTGGATTTGAATTCAGGAAGGTCTTCCTAACTTCAAGCCTGACCTTGTTCACTGTTTCCCCTACCTGCCCCCAAAACACTGGGTGTTTGCTACTGATTGCCTATGAGGTTGCCTTTCTGCATCTGTTTTTCTCGTCTATAAATTGAGAGGTTTAGACTAAATGACTTTAGAGGTCCCTTCTAACTTCCATTCTCTGATCCAAAGCAAATGTCACACTGTTCATTCACTTGCTGCCACTTCTTTGGGAGGAGAGAAATGCTGATATAACATTTCTCTTCTATCACTGCTAAACAAATGCCCATTAAGCCTTGTGCTAGTTACTTTAAAGAGGGTAGCTAGATGGTGTAGTGGTTAGAGCACTGAGCTTGGCATCAGGAAGACTTGGACATGACCGAACAACAGCAGGTGCTTTATTGTCCAATTAAGTCTCCCAATGCAGGTTATCTTTTAGATTATAAGCTCCTAAAAGCCATGTAAGAGATCTAGATAATTCTCTTCGTACAACCTCTAGCACAATTAATCGCTTAATGAATGTTTTTTGATAGTTACGAGCAGTGCAATGGAGGATGTGGGGGGCAGATATGACGCTTCGGGTTTGATTTCTACCATTTTTCTAGAAAAGTATCTGGAACATTAAAAGAACAGAACATTTTTCTGGAAAGGAGTTGGATTTGGAAAGAACACACTGAGTCCAGAGACAAGGTTTTTAGACCTACTTCTATGACATTCTAGCTGTGTGAACTTGGGAAAGTCAATAAACTTCTCTGGGCCCCAGTTACCTCATCTATTAAATGATGGGGGTCAAACTAGATGATGTCTAAAGTAACTTATAATTCTGATTCAATTCTCTGCTTCTAGGAAAACTATTTTCTTGTCTCTGTTTTTCCCATGCTTCCAATTATTTTTGCACTGTAAAGTTGTAAAATTCTGCTCCAAAGTGAGTTGTGGTCGTTTGATCTGGACGGTAATTTAAGAAGGTCTTCTGATATACATTTGGTTTTTAAGGAGAAAAAAACAACCTCATTAATGAAGTGTTTTTTTCCTTTTGAAACCATTCATCTGTTCTATTGCTTCTCACAGATTCTCTGGAGCCAAATTTGGTTAAGCCTGTCATAGGCTCAGATATAGGTAAATAGGAGCAATATTTTATAGTATATATAGCCTGGGCAGATTCAGCCGCTTACTGTACTGCCTCTAGTCTCCAAATAGCTACTTATGTAACTGTCTTTCCCATCTGTCGAGGAACACGCTGGCTTTAACATTTCCCTTTGTTGTAAACAACTCTGCCTATAGCCTAAGCTTTGAAGAATCCATTCTGGGATTTCATTAGCTTTGGAATGACACCTGTGAGTGTTCTTCAGCAAAACTTTCTTTCCCTACCCTTAGGAGGCAGGTACCTAGTGAAGAAGGTGTTGGTGCTTTTTGGTTAGGAGTGGTAATCCTTTATTTATGAGGGAGGGGGAAGGAAAGACAGAAGAAAGAAAGGAAGAGAGGAAGGAAGGAAGGAAAGAAGGAAGGAAGGAAGGAAGGAAGGAAGGAAGGAAGGAA
>NW_025373069.1:0-5488 GCF_016433145.1 Gracilinanus agilis
TATATATATATATATATAATCCTATGTGTTTTATTGCCTACATTAAAAAAGCCTATTTCAGTGAAGGGATCCACAGGCTTCACCAGACTCCCAAAAGGCTCTGACAAAAAAAAAATGGTTTAAGAATCTCTGTCCCAAGAACATTGTACACAATAACAGCAATATTATATGAGGAACATTTATGAATGACTTAGCTATTCATAGCAATACAGTGAGCCAAGACAATCCTCAAAGATTCTTTTCATGACGAAAAATGCCATCCACCTCTAAAGAAAGAACTGGAGGAATCTGAATGCAGACTGAGACATACTACATCTCACTTTATTTCTTCTTTTTTCCTTTTGTTTATTCAAGTTCTCTTTTACAAAATGACTAATATGGAAAAACGTTTTACACTATTACACATGTAAAATCTATACTAGATTGCTTGGCATCTTGGGGATAGGGAAGAGGAGAGGGAGAGAGGGAGAGAATTTGGCTCAAATTTAAAAAATGAAACTTCAAAAGGTCTTTTCATGTAATTGAGGAACAAAAAAAAATATTAATAAAAAATAAAAACAATCTCTGGCCTAAGAGATTAGTTCAAGCTAAAGAACTCACTGCTGCTATCTCATATTAGTCCAGTGAGGTTTAAAGGAATGTGTTGAGGGGGAAGTTCTGAATCTAGAAGGTACTTTCTAGTTCTGAGTTGCTTGATGGAGGTAGAGGATATACTTGGGCTCTCAGGAGACTATGGGACTATCAAGAAGATATACTCAAGCTATCAAGCATGAGGGTATTAGGTTTTCACACTCACTGAATAAAGGAAGGGGGAAGGATATCACTGGCAATACTGATCCTTAGCACCAGCTTTTATCCCCTCCTTCATATCCTTAATCCTCATTGAGAATGTTTGGTTTCAAAATGGTCTGGCTTTTGTTTGTTTGATACTGTTTTGAGTGGGAATTAATTCTGAAATATGGGGATATTTTAACGAGTCTTTACTAAAGTATCAAGCTCCATTCTTCCTCTGCACATAAGAATGGGGTGTGTCATAGAGCAGTTTGATACTGTAGGCTGACATTTTTTTTTCTCCCTGAAATGGGGCCCCAGAACCACATAGCAATACTAAATTGGGAGCAGGCAGGGAGGGATGAGGGAAGGCCATTGGTATGCATATCAAAGAAAGGCCCAGGGAAAAACTTCCAGGAAGATAGGCTGCCTCTTCTGCAGACATTCTTTGTCATTTAAGTGTCTTCAAAGTGCAAAGCTCTTTGGGAAAGACAGAAATTTTTTCATTGGGGAATTTATTTCTAAAGTTGTATGACTTCTGCATTAACACAGTTGCTCAGGGAATTATGTAGAAAGGCAGAGTGGAAGTGCTGGAATTTGAGTCAGAAAGAACTGGGTTAAAATCTTGTTTTAGCTACTTACTAACTGGATGGCCCTTCTAGTCACTTAACAATTTTGGTTTTCTAGGGGCAGCTGGGTAGCTCAGTGGATTGAGAGGCAAGCCTAGAGACAGGAGGTCCTAGGTTCAAATCTGGCCTCAGCCACTTCTCAGCTGTGTGACCCTGGGCAAGTCACTTGACCCCCATTGCCTACCCTTTCCACTCTTCTGCCTTGGAGCCAATACACAGTATTGACTCCAAGATGGAAGGTAAGGGTTTAAAAAACAAAACAAAACAATTTTTGTTTTCTAATCTGTAAAATAGGACTAATAATAGCTTCTACCTTACTGGTTTCTTGTGAAGACCAAAAGAGATAATATCTATATCTATATTTAGACATGTAGGTATAACTTTGCAAAACTTAAAGCACCATCTAAAGATCAGCTAATGTGTAGTTAGAAGACATGGCTTGAATGCTGGTTGTTTTGTTGTTGTTGTTTAGTTGTTTCAGCCATATCCAATTCTTTGTGACCCCACTTGGGATTTTCTTGGCAAATACACTGGAATGGTTTGCCATCTCCTTCTCCAGCTCATTTTACAGATGAGAAAACTGAGTCAAACAGGGTGAAGTGACTTGCCCTCTTATGAGGAACCAAGAATGAGATACCTAAATCCTTGAGATGGGATCTCTTTATCTATTTTTTTAACCCTTACCTTCCATCTTAGAATCAATCTTACAATCTCAGAATCTTAAGTGATAAGGGCTAGAGGATGAGGATTAACTTACCCAGGGTCATACAGCTGGGAAGTTTCTGAATCCAGATTTGAACCCAGGACCTTCCATCTCCAGACTTGACTCTATCCACTGAGCTTGAGCTACCTATCTGTCCCTTAACAGGACCCTTTCTTAACACTGTAAACCAGAGGAGTATGAAGATAAAGACTTTTGATTGATTGTACCAGTGCCTTTTAAACCTTCTGCTCCATACTAGGAACGGTACTAATTGATGAGGACTATTTTAACATTTCCCTGTTTTCCAGCTCCTGTTCACCAAGACACTGAGGCCTTTCTTTCTAAACTCCTGATGGATTCAGAAGGGAGGATTTTCTTTCTAAGTGTAGGTGGTTGGAGAGTTTCATTTTAATCATCTATTTAAAGCCAATGACAGTGGTGTTTCAAAAAGAAACTTACTCATCTGTTTTAGCCATTTAACACCAGCTATTAATAGAATAGAGCAGTGTCAGCAGTTATTAGGCCAGAGATGAAATCATTTGTAGTGAAAAGGATAAAAATTATTGAACGTGTTGAATGTTTTTAGAAGCCTTTTTCCAGGCAACAGGTTTGTAGAAAAAGGATGAGAATTGGTAGTGGATTTCTATGACTAAATCCTTAATTCTTTATGAAGAATTTGGACCTAAACTGCTGAAGCCCTGCACTGGGGACTTATTATCAGTGTTTAGTTACTCATAGGGCAGCTTCTAAGAAAGTTAAGATGCGTGAGATTTTCCTCATGTCCCAGAATTTGAGGCACAAGGAAGAGGGAGCACTGCCAACTGTAATACATTCCCAACCTGTAAACATTGTGACAATTTTCCTACGTTTGAGAGAATTCAAGAAATAGTACAATTTTCTTTGAGAGAGGGTAATGAGCTTCCCATCAGGGGAAATCTTCAAAGGAGGTTTGAATGATCCCTTATTGGATTGGTAAAGGTGATTCCTATTCAAGGACAGGTTGGACTCTGAAATCCTTCCCCATTTTGATAATTCTGTGATTCCGTGAATCTCTGCTGCTTTGACATTTACCTCCCCTGCGCTGCCTTGATAGGTAGGTAGAAGCACTCCTAGCCTTACTGTGGTGTGATGTCTGGGATCCAGAAAGCAGCATTCATCTCCTGAAAATTAATAAAGCCTTTTGCACAAGAGTCTCCAAGGACATAAGTAGGTACAGAATTTAGTGAAGCTTTAAATCTATGTAAATATCATCTAGACAGGAGATAGTAGGAACTGAAGAATTGAGAGCTGGTCTAAATGATAGGAATATTTGAACTTAGCAAATGCCTGGCAGATAGACCCTAAATAAATGTTTATTGACTGATTGGACCACTTTTCCTGCTGAGACTTTAAAGATGATGTTGATATAACAGTTCAAAGTCTGGCATAGACTATCTGAGAGACCTTGGGCAAGTCCCTTATTTTTTCATTGCTCTAGGCAAATCTCTTATCATTTACAGAAAAGACACCCATGTATATGAGCAGGAATTTCATCTGTGAGTTCTCTATAATAGTCAGGCAACAGGCATTTATTAAAAAGTCTATTTGGGGATCAGGCACTGGGCCGAGCATTTAGGATACAAAGAAAAGTGAAAGACAGTCCTTGAGCTTCAGACCCTTCTAACCTGAGGAGGGCGACAACATGAAAACATGGACAAACTGATTATGTACAGGATAAACAGGACAATGGAGGGAAAGCAATAGAATTAAAAGGGATTATAAAGGGCTTCCTTCAAGCTGGGCTTTGGGCTCTCCACAAAGATACTAGAGAGGTTAGTCATTTCCTTTTCCAGCTCATTTTACTGATGAGGAAACTGAGGCAAATGGTTTCAGTGATGTGCTGAGGGTTAACTAGCTAGTAAGTGTCTGAGCCTGGATTTGAACTCACAAAGATGAGTCTTTCTGATTCCAGGCCCAATGAACCACCTAGATATCTCAACAACAACAATAATAAAATGGAATTTTCTCTGGGACTTGAAGGAAGCCAGGAGGCAGAGGGGAGGAGGGAGAACATTCCAGGCCAGAGGAACAACTAATAAAAATTCCCCAAGTCCAGAGTCTTGTTTGAAGAACAACAAGGAAGTCGGTGTCACTGGTTCAAAATTGTCCATGGGAGTTGGGCGGGGGGAAGGGATAATAAGACTAGAAAAGGAGGTGAGCTAAATTAGAAAGGGCCTTGAACAGCAAACAGAAGGTTTTGTGCTTGATCCTGGTGTTAGTAGAGGGCTAGTAAGAGGATAACATATTTGGACCAGAACATAGGGAAAATCACATGGGCAGTTGTATACTATTTGTATTTGGGATATGTGATGACTAGTTTGTTTTAGCACATCTCCCCGTTAGGATGTGCATTCCTTAAGATCAGGAATTGCCTCTCCCTTTTCTTTTCTTCCGTACCCTCAGCACTTAGCACACTGCCTGGCACATATTACATACTGAATGTTTGTTGACTGATTAATGACAAGTGAAACTCTAACAGGACCTGTGACCATTGCAGGCTCAAACAGCCAGGCACAGGCTTCCTTTAGCTCTTTTGGCTGAAGACACTATCATGGGCATCATGAGGACACTGAAGCTTTAGGGTCACCATGAGGCTTCATACAATTCTAGATTTTGGAGCCAGGAAGGATCATCATAATCCTTGCTTTCCTGTCACCACCTCCCCAAGCAACCGAGGTCCAACAAGTTGAAATGACTTGTCCAAACACATCTGTAGAGTTAGTGACACAATTGGCACTGGACCCCAGATCTCCTGATTCCCAACCAGGGCTTTTACATTTTCTAAAGATACTAGAAGAAAGAAAGCCTGTTGGACAAAAAGGAGGCAGGGTGGTGGGTCCAAAGGACCCACTTTGGCGGGGGGAGGGGCAGTTGGGTGGCTAAGTGGATTGAGAGCCAGGCCCAGAGATGGGAGGCCCTAGGTTCAAATCTGGCCTCAGACACTTCCTAGCTGTGTGACCCTGGGCAAGTCACTTGACCCCCATTGCCTAGTCCTTACCACTCTTCTGTCTTGGAAACAATACACAGTATTGATTCTAAGGTGGAAGGTAAGGGTTTTAACAAAAAACAAAAAACAAACCAACAAAAAAATCCAAAGGACCCACTTTGGCTAATGTCATAATGTCATGCCATTGAATAGAAGAATGATCTTGCTCTTGAGATTACTCCTTTTATTATTGTTATAAAAAACTATATATAATATATAATTAACATTCTATTTAATATAGTATTATAATATATAATTAATATAATATTTAATATAGTATAATTATATATTATATCCATCTATAATAATTTAATAATATAATTCTATTATCTAATATATTGTATTTCATGTATTATATGT
>NW_025373070.1:0-1402 GCF_016433145.1 Gracilinanus agilis
ATATATATATATATATATAATGTACTCTGAGAAAGGTAGATGGATCTGAGTTGGATTATTATTATTAACTATGTGGCTTTCAGGCAAATCACTTACACATTCTGATTCTCATTTTCATTATGAGTAAAACAAAGGCCTCTTTTGGCTCTAAATATATTACATACACTCACGTTATGATCTGAATTTGATAAATATTGTATATCTGCTTTTATGCATTTAACTAAAATGATTAATGCCCTAATATATGATGAATTTTGGCATAGGTACCATGTAACAATGAAAAAAATTGTATTTTCTTTTTTATTCTCATTCAATTCTCTTTGGATATATCTCATATCTAGCTTATATGAGATTCTATTGATCTCCATGACTTCATTATGCTTTTCTTTCCATTTCCCCCAGTATACAGACAAGAATCTTAGATAATGCATCATGTATTAGAATATTAAAGACTTTAGTTAAATGCATAAAAGCAGAAATACTTAATTTATCAAATTCAGATCACAGTGTAATATATCCTGTTTAATAAGGAACTGAAGAAACACAGATTAATTAAATGAATCATAAGTAATCTAATTTTAAAGGAGGAGTCAGTGAAAGAACAATACATTTAAACTATATGGAATTTTATTAAAGAAAATCATAATAATGACAAAACATATAAAAATATGTAATTCTATAAAGAAGTAAAGAGATGAAAATTTATATCTCTAAATACTTACAATCAATATACAAAAAGGCCAAGTCAATAAATTTAGTATTCGATAAACCAACCAGAAAAAAAATGAAACAAAATCTCCATTCACATGCCAAATAACCCTAAAAAATACATGTGATATTAATAAAATTAAATATCAAAATATAGAATAAAAATAGGATTTAGCTTAATGACAAATCCATAAAATAGATTACTATAAACATAATTTTAAGAAGAGAAGAAAAAACATCACTACTATCAAAAATGATAAGGATGAATATACCATTAATGAGTATAAAATCAAAGCAGTTAAGAAATGTTTTGCCTAAGATGCAAAGGAAATGGATAATACAATATAAAAATATAAAGTGACTAGATTAAAAGGGGAGAAAATTATTGTTAATATAAACCTGTCTTAGATAAATAAATTGAACAGGCCACAAATATACTTTTTAAACAAAACCCACCAGGACCAGATCAATTTACAAGTGAATTCTACCAAACATTTAAAGATCAACTAATTCCAACATTATATTGGAATATTGGAAAATAGGTAAAGGAGTCTAAGAAAAGTACAGTACTAAAACCTAAATGAAAAAGAGTAAAAACAGAGAAAAATTATAATTAATTTGATTAATGAGTATGGATGGAAAACTTTCTAATTTCCTGGGTGACCTTTATAATAAAGTGTACCCATAGAGCAAA
>NW_025373071.1:0-2195 GCF_016433145.1 Gracilinanus agilis
GTATATATATATGTACTCATATATATAAATTTATATAGTTAAATTTTTTTTCAAAACTGAGTTTGAGTCAATTCTGTCACTTTATTGTAGGATTTTTTCCCCAATCTCCTTTGATTGAAAATTCCTACTTTAATCATTGTATTGAAATATTCACAAAATACTGGAGATGAGAAACCATTTCACTCTTGGGCCAGAATTATGGACTGGCTACTTGATTTTTTTTTCTATCCCTAGAAAAACTACAAGGTCTTTTAGAACAACTAGTATTTTGATTTTTCTAATCTAAGTCCTAATGACTTTAAAAAATAAACTCCATGAAGATGTTGTTCTATAATATTTCACTGTGTGTATGTCTATATCTGTGTACTTGTGTTCATTAAAATAATTGGTTTCAGTTAAATGTATATATATGATAAAATGTTATACTATTTATTAATATAAATTTTTATTCAAGAAATATAAAAATTATGCTAAATTTTAAAGTTTATTACAAAGTAATTGAATGATAAAAAGCAAAACATTTAAATTAAAATGATAATATTGTAGCTAAAGGAAATCTATACTAATGAAACTATTAAGATGCTCTTATTGTTTTTTGAGATATTTTAACAGCATGTCTTGAAATATTTTCCTTCTCCTTGAAAATGTGAATATACACTGGTAAATGAAGATAGCTCTAAAAACATCTCAATAAATTTGTAGATAAATTTGTAGAACCAACTTCTCATACAAAAAGCCAAATGTAAATGAAAACCCTGCAATATTAAATAAAATCTAAAATGTTTCAACATAATATTATTGTCCTTGAAATCCAATTTTTTTCAATAAATGGCCTAAAATAACTTGAATATCAAACTTTGAAAACTACTTTAGTATTCAGAGTGTAGCTCTGTATCTCAGTGGACAGAGCATAAAGACTAAATTTAGAAATATCTGAATTCTAATCCAGTCTCAGACACTCCCAAGATCTGTGACATTAGCCAAATCATTTATCTCTCTCTCAGTTTCTTATCTATAAATTTAGCTGGAGGAGGAAATGACTCCAACATCTTTGTCAAGAAAACCTCAAACTGCATCGGTCAGATTCAACCAACATGATTGAAAACAATAAATTTAGTAATGTTAAAGGCAGTTTTTTCAAGAATAATTAGTCCTTGGCATACAGACTTAGTAGTGGAATTGTTGGGTCAAAAGGTATACACAATTTTATAGGCCTTTTGGTATAATTCCTAATTTTTCTGCAGGATATTTGGACCAGTACAGAACCCAGCAGTGATTCTGTGTAGCAATTTTTGCACATCCTCTTTAGCATTCATCATTTTCTTTTTTAATCATATTAGTCAATGAGATAGATATGAAGTAGTAGCTCAGAGTTGTTTTAATTTGCATTCTTCTAATCAATAGTGATATGCAGAATTTTTATATGATTAATGTTAGCTTTGATTTCATCTTTTGAAAATTGTCTGTTCTTATCTTTTTACCATTTGTCATTTAAGAGTTAGCTGATTTTTCATAAATTTTACTTGGCTTCATGTAAGAAATAAAATGGATATAAAAGGATAGATTTAAAAAATATTTTTAAAAGATTTAATAGTAGCCATTAGAAAAATTGAGCCATGTGCCATGTTAAGAGTCATTTTAAAAGAAACACCTTGCTACTTTCTCTCCCCATCCTGGATTACTTCCAAATCACCAAAGAGTAAGTGCCAATCCAGCCACCCACTATTTATCCTTTTATCTACATTATCATCCTTCCTGTCCACATGATTACACAAGAGAGGAAGCCAATTGGCTTTTGGGAAATGTAGTTTGAAAGAGCCCTAAATGTTCACAGGAAGTTTAGATCAGGAACCTCAAAATTATTTAAAGGACTCCCACATTTCCAATACTACATTCTCTCTTTTTTGTATCAAATTTTGAAATAAACATTTTTGGAATTATAAAACATTCCCTAGATGTTTTTTACTTTTCCCTACAAATTTTGATATATTTTCTTCTTATTGTCTTTATTTTTAAGAACATTATTGATTTTTAATATTATTTGCTCTTTGACCAATCATTCATTAAGATTAAATTTATTTTTCATAATTTTCCTGTTATTTCAATCATTTCTTATTCTTTATTGCCCCATTTGGGATTTATTGGCAGAGACACTGATGTGATTTGCCATTTCCTTCTCTAATTCATGTTACCAG
>NW_025373072.1:0-6126 GCF_016433145.1 Gracilinanus agilis
GTATCTTTTTTTGTGCATCCTGATGGGCTTGTATTAGACAGGCTTTAAAAAGCAGGAATGGTACAAATTAATACTTTGAAAAAATTGTTGGATTTTGTTTTCTACTTTATAAACACACACATGCACATATTTGAGAGGCTGGTAGACTCACAGAGAAAGAAACATTATGCCATTTTAAAGAAGGCCCTTGATTGTATTTTATTTTATTTTTTGGCCTCACATTTTATGAACAACTGGCATAATTGGCTCTAGAGTCATAGAAGAGAATTTGACTGATATCTCAATAATGCTCCAAAGTGGACAGATTTTTAAAGGCAGCAGATATTGCATAAAGACAAATGAGAATTGATATGTTTAATCTTGTGCTGATTATGTTGTAAATGCTGTTAAGATATCATCTATTTTCTGGCTTAGGAAACCATGCAAGTTGTCAAAAAGTGTTTCTAAGGCAGTCAAGAGACAGATTGGCTCAGTTGGGACCAAGAAATGAGTATTCAGAGGATTACAAAATGCTGTGTGTAAATATAGATATTAGAAATATTATTATACTCAAGATGGATAAAAGAATGAGGACAAATAGAAATTCTGATTAAAAAGCAAATGGAGAAGGATCTGTGTAAATTTTCCATACCTAGCAATTTTTAAAAGTTAAAAACAGTGAATGGAATTTTAATCTAACTAGTACTCATTATGCATTACAGACAGCAGCACAGACACATTTAGAGAACAATCCTCACCCTGTACTCTTGTGGCATCAGCTGGAGTGTATACTGAAAGGTCAAGGCATTCCAGTTAGCAGGGTAAATTCTTGCTGTCATCAATACCAGGAACTGTTGAATGAGGCAAACTATCTATCTATCTATCTATCTATCTACCCATTTATTTATATGTCTATCTATCCAGTCTGTTATTTATTCATTTATATACCAATCTATTTATCTATTTTATTTATGCTTATTTATAAGTATTTTATTATATTTATTAAATGTAATATAAATATTATTTTATAAATATTCTGATTTATTTATCTCTATCTATCTATCTGCCTGTCTATCCATCCATCCATCTATCTACTGGATATTGATTGTAATGGCTTATAAATTCAATATAATGACTATGTCCTCAGGCTTGTATAACTGGAGAACTAGCTGAGATATTATAGTTAAAAATATCTGTGGATTAAGAAACAACACTAGGGTTTTATTGAAAAAAGTGTTCTCTTTTTTAAGAAAGGGATTGGCAGATTATGTGAACTTGGACAATTATTTAGCCATTTGGGGGACTATGGTCATATCTAAAGACTGCCAAACCAATGGGTTATAAAAAGATCAAATTGATCATTACAGCTACTTGCTTTGCTGGTAGATTGCTAAGACATGTATCAATCATTAGTGGTGATGATAGTCTTCATCACCTGAGAAGGTAGATTTAGAGTTGGAAGGAATATCAGAAAATGTCTAGTTTAACATCCTGTTTTACACATGAGGAAGCAAACCTAGGGAGGTCAAGCAATTTGGCCAAGGTCATACTTGCTGCTCTACCTGGTTTCAACTCCAAGGAACAAGATGCCCTTCCCAGATTAAGCTCTTCACCTCCAATCTCATCTTCATGCTGCTAACTCAAGCCTGGATTGACATCACTTCCATTAGACTTTTCTCCCCTCTTATTGGAGGGCTGGAGAATGGAGTGCCTAACTCCTTCCAGTGCCTTTCTTTTTAGAGAACAGAAACTTGACTTGGGCTTCCTTCACTCTGCATCTACTGCTCTGCCTGGTTCTATCTCCATGGCAAAAGATATATTGCCTCGCATCTTCTTCCCACTGCCCACCTTTTGTGTGTTATTCCCTGGAGGGTGGGCACTGTCTTTCTCTTTATTAATTATATCCCAGCACTTAACACAGAGCCAGGCACAGAGTAGACTCTTAATAAATATTTATTGGGTTGGAAATATCAAAGCTGATATTTATATTTATGACCTCTAACTTCAAATCCATTGCCTTTTCCATTTCACCATATTGCTTTGAGTCCTGATTTTTCTTCTATGTGAAATTGAAATCTCTATGGAGGGTTTATAAAGATAAATGAGAAAATAAATGTAACCTATTTGAAGTCTATTCTTTTCTCAGCAATTTTACTGATTCCAGTGGAACATTTTCATTAAAATTTTTAGGCAGCTTATGTAATATTTTTAACTTGTTCATGCATTTCTTCCTAGTGTCTTAGAAATATGTCCCCTGGATATCTTGACTACCGCTTACCCTTGAATTGTTACATTTGGGGTGCTGGCTACCCATACTTTTGTCTCAAGGGTAGAAACAGGTGAGATTTTACATTCAACATTTTATCATCCACATTTCATCACCCAACACAACACCACACAACATCAGCACATCCATATTTCATAGTCATAGGGAAAGGAAGAAATATAGACCCAGGGAAAGAGTCCCAAGGGTGGGATGGTAGCTTTGCTATTTCTTATTTTTAAACTCTAGTTTTTTTCTACTTTTCCAAACTCTTTGAAGGGGTGTCCAATTTTCATTGATGAGGAGCATATGAGCTCTTTTAATACTCAGAGACCTTCTTATATTTGTTTAGAAATGAGTATAAAGCACCCCAGGGATATTTTGTAATCTCGTTCGGCATCTTTAGCCTGTGCCACCCAATTTACAGCAGCTAAAAACAAAATCCACAATCATGTTAAATGTGTCCTGCTCATTTGTAGTTGCTTAGCTTTCACGATCTTCAATAAAAACTGCTTAAAAATAATCTCTTTCCATCTGTTCCATCCTATCAGTTGTCTGGTGTCTCGTTTCCTGGATGTGCTTCTTCCACCTTAGGCAAAGCAATCCCATGAGTCCAGTGCCAGCAATGTCTGTGATTTTCCACTACAGTCAACACAGAAGTCCAACCTTCTGCTCTTTCTGATTCCCTAATGAGATAAGAAACTACAGTGGCATATTCGCAGGCAAGAATGGACTGCTGTTTTTCTTTTTGGGTCATTTTAATCTTTCAGCCTGGTCTGTATTTTGGCATACGAACTATACTTATTCCTCTTCCAGAATCTAAAGTGTTCTTCATCTGTCATGCCTGTGACCTATTGCTTAGGGTTTATGGGTAATCTATCTTTTATTTTTCTTTCTTTTTAATAAACCTTTACCTTCTGCCTTAGAATCAATACTGTGTATTGGTTCCAAGGCAGAAGAGCGGTAAGGGCTAGGCGATGGGGGTTAAGTGACTTACCCAGGATCACACAGCTAGGAAGTTTCTGAGGCCATATTTGAACCCAGGATTCTTTAGATCTACCTCTCTATACTCTGAACCCCTTAAGTACCTACAAGCTGAGCCTATTACCTTAGTGATGAATATTTTTATTCTGGCATTAATGATATCTCTCCAAAAAGGGGGGGGCATGAATCCTCAATATCTTTTGGAAATGTTTTCCTTACAAAGTATAAAATTCTATTGATAAGAATAACTCCTCAAAAAGACTTAAATTCCTTGTTCTTCCACTGATACCATATTGATATTGGTTGATGAATATGACCAGTTTTGATAGCTATATCCTTGGGCTTATCCTTTTTAAAGGATGCTGAGGGACAGAGAAGGTGAGGTAAGAACTCGACCTAGGATGGCAGAGAGGGAGCTTTTTCATCTTGAAGAGAGCCTGAGTAGCCATTCTTCACATCCAGGCTGCCATGTCTTAAAGGAACAAATGGTCCCTCCAGGGAACTATGTATAAAGCATCATAGCTACTGGACTAAATCTCCTGGACCAAGTGCTAAGTTTCCTAGACCAGGAAGCAATTGGAGCCAAGGACCAGCAAGAATCAGAGCCACAGTGTGGAGCAAACCTGGACTTGACTTTCAGTAGTAGTGATAGAGTAGTAATAGTAGTGGTAGTTATAGTGATGGTAGTAGTACTAGTATTGGCAGTGGTGGTGGTCATAGTAGTAGTAGTAGTAGTAGTAGTAGTAGTAGTAGTAGTAGTAGTAGTAGTAGTAGTAATAGTAGTAGTAGTAGTAGTAGTAGTAATAGTAGTAGTAGTAGTGATAGTGGTGATAGTAGTAGTAGTAGTAGTAATGATAATAATAATTTTATAGCTGACATTTATGTAGCATTTTAATGTTTCCTAGGGGCTTTATCAGAATTGTATTCATTTGAAATTCATAATGACCATGTTAGTTATGGGGAAGCCAAGTGACCCAGTAATAGAGCACCAGGAAGACTTTTCCTGAGTTCAAATTTGGTCTCAAATACTTAATTGTAAGCAAGTCGATTGATCTTATTTGCCTCAATCCCTCATTTGTAAAATGAGCTGGATAAGGAAATGTCAAACTAGTCCAATATCTTTGCCAAAACTCCCTCAAAAAGACTCATGAAAAGTTAGTCATGTTGGAAAAATGACTAAACAATAACATGTGAATTATATGTATAGCTTGCAATAATACTTATAGATATTATTATTTATAATTTTACAGTCAAAGAAATGGAAGATTAGAGATTGTTAAATGATTTTGGTCATGGTCAGTTTCGATATTTGAATTCTAGTATTACTAATATAAAGCCTAGCCTTCTATTCACATTATTTATGTTTTACTCTGTACTATATAAATATGAGCTATTATTATTATTATTATAGTAATAGTGATATTATGAATGGTTGTGATCTGCATCAATGAAAGGAGTACCCACAATGATGAAATCACTTATCCCTTTGGATATTGAGTACTGTGAGTTGTGTGAACTGTGCAGTGGCAGGCATAGGAGGAATCAACTCTACAAATTCTGATTGCTTCTCTTCTCTGTATCCTCCACACAAGGCAGTATTATAAATATGAGAGACTGTATAGGATCCTCAAAAGTTATGCTACTGGAGAGGTAAGAAAAGTTTTTTTGACATTTTATAAATTCAAATGTCAATATTTTTCATTTTTGTTAAACAAAGTTTCATGGAAGTCTCATTAGTTTGAAAGCATGGATGGGGGGCAATTGAGTCTTTTCCACTGCTGTGGGGTTCATGTTAGACCTAGATTAAATTCTAATTTTCCCAGAGAAAACTCTGAGAGGAAAGATGAGCTGAAATGATATTTAAGGAAGAGCTTCCAAGACTGAATCAGTTCCATGCCAACCCAGAGCTTTGGTTCTCAGGCTCCAAACTTGGTTACACTAAGACTATATTCCTTTCTGCCTGATCATAAAAATAGACCATGGTTTGCCCAATGTGTCAATATGCCACGTCCTTTACAGTCTACATAGCTCATATGGAAACTCATAAGCTCAACTATATCGACCATGTGGTGAGCCACATGAATGACTTGTTAAAGTAACTGACAGGTTTTGCCTATCAGTATTTTCTTCTTGTCCGCCCTTACCTTAGAAGCTGGCACATGTAGGTGCCTAATAAGTTGTGTTTGCCCATGTTCATGTGAGTGCATTTTAGAAGCTCCATCTGGAATGGTTTTATTATTATTATTAATAATAATAATTCAATTTGAAGCTATAGCTCTTTATAATTTGCTAAGGACTTCACATAATTGCATTTGATCCTTAAATTTAACTCTGTGAAATATTAAATTCTTTTACAGATGAAGAAACTAATGTCTCTTAGAAGTTATATGATGCTACAAAGGACAGGAAATTCTGGAGCCTGCTCCTACAAGCTCTTGTGGCTTCCTGGAATTGATCATTCAGTTTTCCTTCTGAGCACATATAGCTCAAAAATCAGGAAACACCACAAATCAGGGTTTGATTTATTGTTTTATTCATTGTCTAGAACTAAGGAAGGGATGGAGACAACGTTAATGCAGATGAAACATAAAATATATTTTAAAAAGCTTTAAAATGTGTACTTTTTTCAGAGAGCAAGTTAATATTTATGAATATACCCCTAATTTTAGACTTTGCAGATGGTAGAACTTTGGACTTGAACCCAAGTCCTCTTTTCACTATAGTTAACTATATCCCATTAGGCTATGTATGATTGTGCTATATCTCCTATATCTGTAAATGAAATATAGATGTGAAATTTTATGATTTAAAAGGACATATTAATCGACAAATGATTCAAGTAGTTTCCTTCTTTCTTTGTTCTTCTTCCTTCCTTCCTTCCTTCCTTCCTTCCTTCCTTC
>NW_025373073.1:0-3667 GCF_016433145.1 Gracilinanus agilis
TCCTTTCCAATTTGGAGATTTTATGAATTTATGATTTATGACTTATGATTCTATACAAGATAGAAACAATGGCAGATAGAGGAAGAAAGATGCCAAGAATCTGGGCCAGGATAAAGCCACAGCTGATTCCCTCAGACAACACAAGACATAGGGAAGATAAAAACCTTATTCAGGGGCACAGGTCTACATATATGTAAGATGTGGGAGAATAAATTTGTTGCTTCAGGTAACTCACCAACCTTTAAAACTTATTTCTATGAGATTAAGTTCATACTCAATTGGCCTGGTATTCAGTTTAAGACTTTCAATGATTTGACCCCAAACTATCTTTACAGGTTTATCTAGCAGTGCTTTCCATATAACATACACTCCTGTCAAAATGATTTGCTGTGTTTTCTGATCCATGATATAGGTATGCCTTATGAAGAAGTAAATGTCTCAAAACATGCTGTCAAGGACACACTTTTTTTCTATTCTTGTGACAAGATTAATTATAGACAGCTCCCTTTGGGTATTCCTGGTACAGAAATCCCTGAGCTGTTTGGGAGGACAAAAAAGAGAGTACACAAGATATTACTGAGAATAACATTGGAATATACTCTTCCAATGCAAACAGAAAAAAATGAAATAAAGGGAAAAGCATGTAGGGAATTCTTGGATTCCAATATTTGTTCATAAAACGACTTCATCAAATTTCAATTCCCAAACTGCTTCTCTTTGACACTATGGAAGAATTATGGGATTGGTCCCACAGTGAAAGGATTTAATATTGACAGTTCCAATTTTTTCTACTTATTACCTACTCTGTTGTATTCCTTAGCACTGTACACTCAGGCTATCGGAACAGCTTGCTAGGTGGTCACTGTTTCATTTCTCCTCATTCCAGTCCATTCTCCACATAGCTATCAAGTTGATTTTTTAAGTACTTCTGACCATGTCAATTCTCCATTCCTGCATTTAATAAACACCAGTTACTTCCTATCTCCTCTACAACATTCAAATAGAAAATCCTCCATTGGTTGTTCAAAGCTCTTAACAACTAGGACTTTTCCTACCTGTCTAGACATTTTACATCATTGTCTTTTCTCTATACTCTAAAATCCAGTGATATTGGCCTCTTTGTAGTTACTTGCACATGATGCTCCATCTCCCAATTCCATGCATTTTCACTAGTTCCATGACTGGAACTCTCTCTCCATCTCCATTTCCTCATTTCTCTGGCTTCCTTTATGTCTCAGCTCACATTCCATCTTTTACAAGAAGTCTTTCTTGACTTTGCTTAATGCTGGTACCTTCTCTCTGAAATTACTTCAATTTATGCTGTCTATATTATGTTCATGTCTCGTTGTTTCTGTTACATCCCTTATTTCACCTTGAGCTCCTTGAGAGTAGAGGCTATTTTTGCATCCCCAGTTCTTTGTATCCCCAGTGCTTAGCACTATACCTGGAACTTTGTAGGTGCTTAATACTTGTTGGTTTGATTTAAGAGTAAACTTACTGCCATGTGCCTACCTTATCTTTTATACCTTCCTATTTCCAGGTATTCTTTTGATGATGTTGTGCACTAAAACTAAAATACTCTAAATTTCCTCACCATATCCCTTGATTTTTATCTCTTCTTACTTACTGGTTTATAATGTCTGTCTGTTGAAATTCTATATTTAAAGGTTCAGAATAAATGCCAATTTCTCTTTAAAGAAAATTTTTAAACGTCCTTCAACAAGTTGTTTCTGTACCTCTATGCTGTCTTTCAATATAGTTATTTGTGCTACCAATCTTTTCCTAAGAATAAAACACATCTCATAAAACTTAATATCTCCACACTGCTTAGAATATGTAGTACATGTCTAAATAGCTATTGATTTAATTTTTAAAATCAGTGATGCTACTTAATGTGCTGAAACATCCATGATCTCATTGGTGTGGGTACTCTCTCCACAATTAAGAATATAGCCCAGTCATCCCCTTTCATCCTTTGAAACTCTTCTCCATGTCATTCTGTTAATCCCCAGAAGAGGTATATCTAATACCCAAAGACCTTCTTCTAGTTCTTTAAATGTTTCATAGATAACACAACAGTCCTCAGGCTATTCATTGTGGACTCTTACCACATTACCAATCAAACACCTTTTAAAATTATGTATATGATAACCTACCTACTTTACAAAACTTTTCATGCACAAATTATTATTTACATATTACAGGGTACTCACAGCTACCATGAGTTTTTCCATTGCCTTTTAAATCATAGCTAATGTTTGGTTTCACAATGTGATCCAACCTAATATTCTCCTATTCAGTTCTGGACCTAAAGCATTATTCAATCCTAGCACCTGTCCAAACATATGAATTTATGGAATCACTCAAAGGGCTACTATTTGGTAGTTTTTCATAATATGTGCAATATATGCTTTTCTCCACTTTGTTTTTCTCATCTGGATGTCAAAGTTGGTCTCTTTAGAATACTGTTAATTTCCTTAACAAAAGTCTAATACTATTCTGTGATTCCAAATGGTCAAAAAAATATCTTATATAAACAAAAGTATCTAGAAATTCTTTCTTGTAAAAGGTAGTCACTAACTGTTTTTCATCATTTTTAAAGAATAAACAGTTACCACAATAAGGAGGCAAAACAGCCCAGACATTATCTCAGGAAAGTAACACTTGACCTACATGCCAGCCAGAAAGACATGATAATACAGCTCATAACAGGAATTGAGAACAATCTTATTTTTTAAATTTTATGGATGATTTCAAATTTAAGTGAATAGAGAGATAAATTCTCTTACTGGGTTAATTCTATAGCAATATATTCTTATCCATAATAATAGCAGAACAGTCAACACTCAATGTGCTTAGCAATGGGATTTAAGAATGTGTACTTAAAAGAGCAGTTGCACCTGTCAGATCTATAGGAAAGGAAAGCTTTTAAGACCAAGCAAGAGATAGAGAATATTACAAAACGTAAAATGAATAATTTTGATTACATTAAATTAAAAAGGTTTTGTACAAACAAAACCAATGCAACCAAAATTAGAAGAGAAGCAACAAATTGGGGAAAATCTTTATTAAAAAAACCTCTGAAAAAGTTCTAATTACTCAAATTTATAAGGAGCTAAATCAACTATACAAAAAATCAAGCATCCCCCAATTGATAAATGGGCAAGGAACATGAATAGGCAGTTTTCAGATAAAGAAATCAAAACTTTCAATAAGCACATGAAAAAGTGTTCTAAATCTCTCATAATTAGAGAAATGTAAATCAAAACAACTCTAAGGTACCACCTCACACCTAGCAGATTGGCTAATATGACAGCAAAGGAAAGTAATAAATGTTGGAGGGAATGTGGCAAAATTGGGGTCCTAATGCATTGCTGGTAGAGTTGTGAATTGATCCAACCATTCTGGAAGGCAATTTGGAACTATGCCCAAAAGGCTTTAAAAGACTGCCTGACCTTTGATCCAGCCATACCACTGCTGTGTTTGTACCCCAAAGAGATAACAGGGAAAAATATGTGTTCAAAAATATTTATAATACACAGAGACTGATATACTGTGGTAAAATTGAATGTAATGAACCTCTGTACCAGCAGCAATACAATGACCCAGGACAATTCTGAGGGATTTATGGTAAAGACGCTACCCACATTCAGAGGAAGGACTGCAG
>NW_025373074.1:0-5750 GCF_016433145.1 Gracilinanus agilis
AAAAAAAAAAAAAGAAAGTTAGTAAGATTGGACCCATGCCTGGAATATGGCTCTGGAAAGAAATATATTTCAAAGGAACAGAATAACTAAAACAGAATAGCATTGCAAAGGGAAACAATGGATTCACAAGAAAAAATCCTGGAATCCAGAAAAAAACTGCATGGATGAAACCTATGGAAAAGAATTAGGATGGCACTGAGTGTGGAGTTAAGTAGATTCATCTTCCCAAGTTCAAATCTGGCTTCAAACACTTACTAATTGGGTGACCTGGGCAAGTCACTTAATCTTATTTGCCTCGGTTCCTTCATCATCCCTCAATGAGCTAGAGAGGGAAATGGCAAATTACTTCAGTATTGGTGCTGAGAAAACCCCAAATGGGGTTGTGAAAGATCAGACACAACTGAAAGATGTTTAAACAACGAAAAGTTGAAAAGTGGATCAGTGAAACTAGATAAGATCCAGAAAAAAAATTAACTTCGTTTGATAATCCCAGAATACAGACTTCCTGAATATTCCTGATAATTCCAGAATACAAAAAGACTTCCTCTTCACCATGAAGTACTAGGAAAACTAGAAAGCAGTCTGGCACATATTTAGTATATGATTATCATTCCTACTTTTTCTTTGCTCAGTGTTTAGCTACCTAGAAAATTGAAACAATGAATTAAACAATAAATTAACTAAATAAATAAGATTTGAATGCATAGAGGAACTCTCCTTAGCAATACAGAATACTTTCTTTGCCACTTATAGTCCCAGACAGTTGTCGGAGACCCCGAGGATCCAAACTCAAATGATTCTGGCCCTAGTTATTACTATTGGTAATATTATTAATATAACTGCTAATTTTTCATATTAAATTATATCAGATTAATATTATGTTTTAATCATTTCCTGGTCAAAATCTAGCTTTGGTAGCACTGATCCATCCTGAGTTTTCTTAAGGATGTAGTATCCTCTACCCCCGCCCCAAATTATAACATATTTTATAAAGTTGCATCCTCTCAATAAAATGTAAGCTCACTGAGGACAAGGACTGTCTTTCATTTTGTCTATATCCCTAGCACAGAGGTTCTCAAACTTATTTTGTACATGGCACAACTTTCTTTGCCATGAGGACTTGTGGCATGTTTAATATGAAATTGGCAGAGGAGCACCTCTGGGGATAAAGCTGCAACTGTGAACATTCCTACACCAGGCCAGGAAAAGCTGCTGGCAGCTTTGGGGAGGGAGGCTGAAGAATATGAATGTCTTCTGAGGGGGAGAGGGTTTTTTGGGCACAGCTTTTGGGGATCGCTGCCTTAATGCTTAGTATAATACCTTGCACATAGCATGTATCAAGTACTTTATAAATTCAAACTAAATCAAATTAAATGCAGGCCCCCCCCAACCCCAAGCCAAAGATCAGGAACTCGACAGAGACCTTTGAATGGCAGCATCGCAAGAGTACTGGTCTTGCAGGAAGGGAAAAACTACTTATTTATTAAGCATCTACTGTGTGCCAAGCACTGGGCTAAAAACTTTACAAATATTCTTTCATTTGATCCTCATAATAATAGGTTCTATTATGATCCCCAGTTTAAAGTAGAGGCAGACAGGAGTTAAGTGATTTGACTAGAGTCAAATAGCTAGTACTTTCAGAGGCTAGATATGAACTCGGGTATTTCCGAGTGGAGGACCCAGCACTCTACCCACTCAGATACCTCAAGGAATGTTGTTGTTGTTGTTCAGCCATTTCAGTTGTGTCGACTTTTCACAACCCCATTTGGAGTTTTCTTGACAAAGATACTGTAATGCTTTGCCACTTCCTTTTCCAGCCCATTTAACAGATGAGAAAAGTGAGGCAAAAAGATTGTGACTTGTCCAGTCTATGGCCAGTTTTTAACTCAGGTCTTCCTAACTTTAAGCTTGCCATTCTATGCACTGTACCACATAGCTGCCCTCAAAAGAAACCTGGTAGTGAATCCCTACTCTACCACTAATTGTGAAGGCAAGTAACCCATCTGAATTTCTACAGCTATAGAATGAAAAGGTTCACTCTCAAGTCTCTTCTAGTTACAGTATTCCAGGATCCTATGATCCTTTCTTCTGAGACCCTTCTTGGAACACTGTGACTAGTCATCCTGACCCACCTTGAGGAGAAATTTATTATCCTATAACCAGTATTTTAGATAGTATAGTGTCTCCCAAGTTGTCGGTTCATAAAGCATACATTAGCTTGGACAACAGTGCTCCCTGGTGGTAACCAGAATAAATGTCATCCAGATAATCTCAACCAAGCTCTTTTCTTGTACTTGCCAACTCTATTTATATTTACTACCAAATTCTCATTTTCAAAACTATCCTACTTATCCTCATCTAGGCTCGATTTCTCCATCAAAACTCCCACTATCATCTTCACTAGTTTCTGAAGTCATGTCTGTCCCTCCTAATACTTCCTATTAAATAATATATGGGAGACTTTTCAGCCAAAGCCAGAAGGAAGCTCAGCTGCAGATGTATCTAGAGGTGAAAGGAAAGTCTGATCAATATTGCATAAGAACCTAGAATGTAAGATCTATGAACCAAGGAAGGCAGAATGTGGTCAAACAAGAGATGGAAAGATTAGACATTGACAACTTGGATATCAATGGACTTAAATGGACAGGAAGAGGTGAATTTAATTCCAGTGTTTGTTACATATTCTTCTGTGGGCAAGAATCTCTAAGAAGAAATGGGGTAGCCCTCATACTCATTAAAAAGGTGAAAAAAGCAGTTCTGGGTCATAATCTCAAAAATGACAGAATGAGAGCTATTCAAATCTAAGGCAAACCATTCAGCATCACAGTAATACAAGTCTATGCTCTAACCACTGATGCCAAAGAGGCCAATGTTGATAAGTTCTATGAAGATCTCTACCATTTTCTAGAAATAACACACAAAAAAGGTGTCACATTCACCAAAGGAGATTGGAATGCTACAGTAGGAAATCAAAAGATAATTGGAATAACAGGCAAGTTTGGCCTTTGGAGTATAAAATAAAGCAGGGCAAAATTTTGTCAAGATAACTTACTGGTCATAGCAAACTCTTTTTCAACAACCCAAAAGGAGACTCTACATATGAACCAATCACCAGATAGTCAATATCAAAATCAGATTAATTATATATTTTGTAGCCAAAGATGAAGAAGATATAGCCAAAGATGTAGTGAGTTAAGACAAGATCTGGAGCTGACTGTGGCTCAGATCATAAGCTTCTTATTGCAAAATTCAGACTTAGGTTAAAGAAAGTAGGGAAAACAATCATGCCATATAAGTATGACCTAAATAACATCTCTTATGAATATGAAGCAAAAGTGACAAAAGATAGAAGGGATTAGATCTGGACTATAAGTGCTGAAGAACTCTGAACCAGAGGTTCACAATATTGTACAGGAGGCAACAACAGTAACAAAAAAAATCCCAAAGAAAAAGAAAAACAAGAAAGCAAAATGGATATGTGATGAAGCCTTACAAATAGCCAATGTAAGAAGAAAAAGGAAAAGGAAAAGAGAAATAAAAAGAAAAAGATATACCCAACTGAATGCAGAATTCCAGAGAACAGCAAAGAGAGATAAGAGGATTTTCTTAAATAAACAATGCAAAGAAATAGAAGAAAACAATAGGATGGGAAAACCAAGAGATCTCTTCAAGAAAACTGGTGATATCAATGAACATTTCATGTAAAAATGGACATTATAAAACACAAATAATGATCAGAACTTAACAGAAGTAGAAAGGTTTAAGAAGAGGTGGCAAAAATAAGCAGAACTATATACAAGAAAGACCTTAATATCCTCAATAACCCTGATGGTATGGTTACTGATCTAGAGTCAGACATCCTGGAAAATGAAGTTAAGTAGGATTTAGGAAGAACTGCTAACAATAAGGCTAGTGAAAGTGAAAGGGTTCCAGCTGGGCCACTTAAAATCCTAAAAGATGATCTATTAAAGTACAATATGCTAGTAAATTTGGAATATTCAAGATCAGCTTATGTCCCACTCCTAAAGAGGAGCAATGCTACAGAAATGTTCAAATTACTGCACAATTGCACTCATTTCACATGCCAGCAAGGTTACACTTAAGATTTTGCAAGCTAAGTTTCAGTAATATGTGAACCAAGAATTAGTAGAAGAGCATGCTGGTTTTTAAAGAGTCAGAGAAACTAGAAATTACCAGAATTTGGGAGAAAGCAAAAGAATTTCAGAAAAACATCTACCTCGGTGTCATTGACTACACTAAAGCCTTTGACTGTGTGGATCCCAACAAAATGTGGCAAGTCACCAAAAGAGATGGGACTCACAGATCATCTTACATGTCTCCTGAGGAACCTGTTTATGAATCAAGATGTATCAACTAGAACCAAACATGGAATTGATTGGTTTAAGATTAGAAAAGAAGTACGAGGCTATACATTGACACCTTATTTATTTAACTTACGTGCAGAGTACATCATGTGCAACACCAGGCTGGATGAATCAAAAGCAGGAATTAAGATTGCCAGGAGAAATATCAACAATCTTAGATGATACTATTCCGAGGGTAGAAAGTGAAAAAGAATTGAGAATTCTCAATTAGGGTGAAAGAGAAGAGTACAAAAGTTGAAGTTTAACATTTAAAAAAAACCTAAGATCTTAGCATCTAAGTTCCATCATTTCCTGACAAATAGAAGGAGAAAAAAGTGAAGCAGTATCATATTTTGTATTCTTGGGCTCAAAAATCTCCGCAGACAGTGACTGCAGCCATGAAATTAAAAGCCCCTTGCCCCTTGGAAGGAAAACTATGTCAAATCTGGACAGCATACTAAAAAGCAGAGACATCATCTTGATGACAAAGGTTCATATAGTCAAAGGTATAGTTTTTCCAGGAGTAATATATGGCTGTGAGAGTTGAATTATAGGGAAAGCTGAGAACTATATGAATTGATACTTTCAAATTGTGATGGTGGCGACTTTTCAGAGTCCCTTGGACAGCAAGAAAATCAACTTCATATTTTAAAAAATTTATTCAGACTATTCACTGGAAGATCAAATTCCTAAGCTGAAGCTTAAATACTTTAGCCACACAATGAGAAGACTAGACCCATTGGAAAAGATCCCGACTTTGGGAAAGATGGAAGGCAAAAGGAAGGAGGATGAGATGGGCAGATGGTGTCATAGAAGCAACGAACATGATCTTGAATGGACTTTAGGCAAGAGTGGAGGATAGAAGGGCCTGACATGATATGGTCTATTGGGTCACAGAGTTGAATATGACTGAATGCCTAAACAACTACAACAACAATGATAGACTCAAACACTAAATTATTCTAAAGTTTAGACTCCTTTCAGGGGCTTTCCTCAAAAGCACTGAGAAGAAATACCAGTCTCTTTCAAACTAAAGAAGGCAGAGAGTTGTCTCATATGATAACAGGAAATTAAAGCAAGAGGAGTTCTGATTAGGGAACATCCAATTTGACCATTTTATTCTATAGAATTTATGGTGGAAATACTAGTAAGTATGCATGACTGACAGGCAAGGCCATCTTATTCTGGAGCTTCACTGGGAAGTAGAGAGGAGGAAAGGTTTCCAAAAAACACTTCAAGGTAGGCACAGCTAGAAGGAGGTGGTGAGAGAGGGGATGGAGATGGTTCCTGTCAAAAAAAGTGAGACAATGTAAAGAGCAAAAGGGTTTATTTAACTACTGTGTGTGTGTATGTGTGTGTGTGTGTGTGTGTGTGTGTGTGTGTGTG
>NW_025373075.1:0-2991 GCF_016433145.1 Gracilinanus agilis
TATATATATATATATATGCATATATATATATATAAATAATATAAATGTATGTATGTATGTATATACCTGTATACACAAATGAGACCAGAAGAGAAGAGTGACTGGGTAGCATGGGGATTTGAGAAGCAACTGGAAGCCATTGGAGGTTTGGATATATTGTTTTTCCTTCCCTAATTCAATCATTTAACATTGTAAGTGGGTGCTCATTCATAGTATCTCTCACATATATTCCTTCCTTTCTATTCTGAAGAGTGCTGTTTTACAATCTAGTCTTCTTTCACATTCCTGGAATATTGTAATCTAACTGGTTTCCCTACTTGTAGTCTCTCTTTCCTCCCATCCGTTCAGGAAACTTCCAGAACATTAAATCTTTAAAAATCTTCCCTGAGCAGAATGGTTTGACATTGTCTCCAATTTAAAGTTGAAACTCACAATATGACTTCTTTTTTTTTTTTTTTTTTTTTTTTTTTTTTTTTTTTAATTTTTTTTAAACCCTTAACTTCTGTGTATTAGTTCCTTGGTGGAAGAGTGGTAAGGGTAGGCAATGGGGGTCAAGTGACTTGCCCAGGGTCACACAGCTGGGAAGTGTCTGAGGCCAGGTTTGAACCTAGGACCTCCCGTCTCTAGGCCTGGCTCTCAATCCACTGAGCTACCCAGCTGCCCCTCACAATATGACTTCTAACCTTATTTTCCATTGTTCATCTATTCTTCAATCACCCTAATTCTTTTATTTACTGCCTCCTTGCTTTTACATTTTTTTTTTTTTAATCTAGCCTTGAATGTTTCCATACTCTTAATCCTACCTAGATTCAGCTCAAGGCTTATCTCCTTTGGAAATCTTCCTTACTATTTCAGGTGATAGTTATTTCTCTTCTTTTCAAAAATCTATAGTATATATTTTCTATTCTGCTCAGTTAGCACTGATTATAGAATGCTGTGTATTATTATATATCATTAGGTATAGGGGAGTATTGAAGCCAGTTCCCAAGAGCTGATTGTTAAATTTTCCTTGTGAGGTTTTGAACTTTGGAAATTGGCAAATGCCACAAATCAGGGCATGATTTATTGTATTCATGTGTGTTTATGTTTTTAATTATCTAGACTTAAAGTGATTGAAAAATTTTAATATAGCAGATTAAACTTGAAAGCAAGATTTTTTTTTTGTCAGAGGGAAGAAAAGGGAGAGCTGATTGTTAAACATTTACAAGCATAGTCCACTGTGTGTGTGTGTGTGTGTGTGTGTGTGTGTGTGTGTGTGTGTGTGTGAGACCCAGATTCTTCCCACTGCCTTCTTTGAACCTTCAGAAAACTTTTCAAATTTGAGGTTCTCCAATGATCAATACTCACTCAAATTAATAACTTATAAGCCCCTTGAGCACATGGGTTGATGGGGATATGATTGGGGATGTAGACTCTAAATGATCACCCTAATGCAAATATTAATAATATAGAAATAGGTCTTGATCAATACACATGTAAAACCCAGTGGAATTGTTCTCTGGCTACAGGAGCGGGGTGGGAGGAGGGGAGGGAAAGAACATGAATCATGTAACCAAAAAATATTCTAAAGTAATTAATTAAATAAAATTTAAAAATGACTTATAAGCCCCATTAGTATCTACTTTTCATTTAGGCAACTGGAAAGGATCACTAATTTTTAATCAAGCAGCCTAGAAATAAAAGTGTTACAAAAAGATTCCCTTCTCCTTCCCAAAATGTATACTTTCCCATAGGTTACCATACATAAAGAAATATATACCCATGGCCTGGAGAGGAACAAATGAAGGAAACAATTGTGAAGGGTTATATACTCTGGAGCATGTGTGGTCAGGGCTGATATATGACTCCTGACACTGTGGAACCTTTCATATTCTCTGATGATATATCATTGTGCTTTGTTGGATATTAGGTGTGCTTGCAATTGAGATTTCCTTGCAAACATCATTATTTTTCTGGAAAAGCATGTGCTAATCAATTCTCCAGTCACACATGTCATATATATATCTATATTTCTATATCTTATTTGTCTATCTGCCTATATCCATCTTTCTTTTCCTTCCTTCTTTCCTTCCTTCTTTCCTTCCTTCCTTCCTTCCTTCCTTCCTCCCTCCCTCCCTCCCTGCCTTCCTCCTTTGTGTGTGCCTCCTTATCTATAGATATGTTCTTTCCTTCCAACAGACTGTCAGCCCTTTGAGAGCAGAGGCTTTCTACCTTTCTACCTCTGTATCCCCAGCACCTTACACATACACACATATGGCTTACTTGATGTCTGTTAACTGACCATTTAGAGCCTGATAGTGAAGGGCTGTCAGTGCCAGAGGGAGGAGCTTGTATTTTGTGCTAGGGGTAATAGTGAGCCACAGAAGTTTTGGGAATAAGGAGAGAGTCTGCTACTACAACCTGTGCTCTAGGAATGTCAGTGTGGAAGCTGGTGGATAGACAGAGAGACTGGAAAGGGAAAAAAGTAGAGGCAAGAAGGCTGTTGAGGCATTGTCAGGGTCAGGACCAGAGGTGATGAGGCCCTTTGAGCAGACAGGCAGAGTCAGATATCCAGAAGACTCAGCAGCAAACTCTTAATACCCACAGTGCTTTGAATAGAATGGGGCAAAATCAATGTTGATGAGTTGGATTGACCCTTATTTCATCTCTTTATAGATGTAAGGAGAAGCAGGTTCAGAATGAGTATAATATTTCAATGGTTAGAACACCAGGCCTGGAGGCAGGAAGACCTGAAGTTAAATTTGGCCTTGGACACTTACTAGCTGTGTGACTCTGGACAAGTCACTTCACCTCTGTTTGCCTTAGTTTCCTTATCTATAAAATGGGATAATAGAGCACCTCTCTCCCAGGGTTGCTGTGAGAATAAAGAGACACAATATGTATAAAATGCAGAGCACATAGGAGGTTCTATATAAATATTAGCTGTTCTCTTCATCCATATTAGTGAGATGGAAGATGCATGTGTGGCAAAGGAAACTCCCAGCTCTTGAT
>NW_025373076.1:0-4927 GCF_016433145.1 Gracilinanus agilis
ATATATATATATATATATATCTTTTATGAGAGGTAGAAAACATTACTAAGAGTCATCCTCCTTAACCTATTACATCTTATGTAAAGTTTCAAGCTCAAATGGAGAGCAATTCTATTAAAAACAAAACAAAATTCATTCTCTTTAATTCTGAGCTGTCATCAGTAGGGAAAGAATTAAGGCAAGCACACACAGGATATGTTAAAGGCAAGCAAGGCTTTATAGAGTCCATCTCTCAGCAAACACAGATCTATGCCACACAGTAGTATGATATTGGAAATTTGGGAGTCCTTGAACTAATTTTTAGGTCCCTGATCTAAACTTCCTGTAGATATTTAGATCTCTTTCAAACTACATTTCCCATGATTCCTCTTGTGTAATCAGGTGGGCAGGAAGTGACATTACATAAACAGGAGTATAAAGACTGAGGATGGGATTGGTATTCCTCTCTCTCTTTGGATTTGGAGTGGAGCCAGGATGGGAGGAAGAGGTATTTTAAACTAACTCTTAACAGGCACGTGGCTTCATTTTTCTAAATAGCTTTCAATAAACCCTTTGAAACCATGATATTTTTAATTTTATCACTCTATATTAATTTTATTTATTACAGTAGTAGCAGGGAAAAATAATTCCAACATATTTCCTATATCCTTTCTGCATACCATAATACTTTGTAAACCTCCAAATATGCCAACACAAACAAAACAGAAGCAAAAAAAATGAAATAGTATTTGACTGATGAGAGCTTATATTTTAATGTTGAATCAAAGACAACTTAGAGCTGGGGTATACCTTACAGATCATCAGGGAAATTTAAACTTCTCAGGCCCAGTTAAGAATTTTCTACTGTAGACAATCAGAGTTGAGAAAAGGGAGGAATAGTAAAGGGTTTGAAGACCATCCTATATGGAAACTATTTGAAGATGGCTATTTTTATTGGAAAAGTAATAATTCTAGGAGGGTGTGATAGTTGTTTTCAAATGAGTAAAAGTCTGTCAAATATTTGAGCAAATATTTTTGTTATGCATGAACACAGAGGAAAGAGGAACCATGGAAATCACATAAAGACTACAGCTTTATTTTAGGAGGCTGGCAAGGGTGAAGAAGACTTCCTGTCAGAGATAACTGGAAATTAAATAGAGTCTTTAGGTCTTTAAAAATTATTTATTTATTCTTAATTATTTATCATGGTTATGTGATTCATTTTCTCTCCCTCTGCTCTTTCCTCCCTTTTCCTGGACCCAACAAAAAATTCCATTGGGTTTTAAGTAGAGCCTTTAATGAAATTATTGGTTCCCAGTAACGAAGGATCTTCTCACAAAGTAACAGGATCACAGATTCATAAATCTATTCATTTTATCAATTTGGAAAGTGATATCCAGAGAAAGTAGTTAGCCTTTCCAAAGTTACATGAGGATTGATGATGGAATTTTAACCAAGGCCTTCCTGAATCCTAGTCCAGTTATAATCAATATTAATATACAAGTTACTTCTTGCACTAGTACATTCAGGTAGGAAAATAACTTTCTAAAGTCCAAGTATTATTGGCAAGTTGTACATTTGCTCCTCTGTACAGATATTTTTGGAAATAATAACTTGTTTGGACTTGGAAGCCACCCCTTGTGCCAAAAAAGTTCTCCTTCATGCTGCTGAGTGGGATGGTAAAGGCTAAATTGAATCAATCTGTAGAACTCCTTCCTGCCCTTTCCCCACTCATGCCTCCTCTAATTCTTTGTCTGAGCATTTCCTCAGTTATACCGAGAGTAGAAAATGCAATTGTGGGAACATCTCATTATATGTGATGAGTCCATCAAACAATTTTCTTGTCACTAAGTGCTCCATAAATGCACTTAATGGGCAACATTGTTATGACAGCCAAAAACCTGGTCCCAAACTGGTTATTTATGTACTTAACGGCATCCATATAATCCTCAGCTATTGCACAAAATCTATTAGATTTCTCTTCTTAAAGAGCTAATCAAAAAATCCTATTACTATTTTATGGTGTACTCTTCTCTACTGATAATATTGTGCCCCACTTGGACAATGCTCCCAATTGGCAAAGGAGCCCAAATGGGATTTCCCTTCCCACTCAAGTCACTTAATTCATTATACCATTCCTCTAAAGGTAATATGGGAAGTTCCATTATAGATTCCTAGCCAAGAAGACAATCCAATAACTCAGAGCTATAACAAACCATCCTTCAGCTGTAAATAATAGGGGTAAGGGGAAGCATCCTGTAAGGGTGAAGAGGGGTTTTATGGGTTCATTTAATCTAATTATCACAATCCCCTTAAAGAAGGATTATACTCATAAGTACCTTAGAGGATAAAGCAGATGCAGAAATATGGGTCACGGGGAGAATTCTGGGAAGTAGCTATTGGAAGTCACACCAATTAAGCCCATCTTTTTTGATAACTCTCAAAAAGTAAGGATTGAAGTTCACACACAAATATATATATATATATATATATATATATATTTCAGTTGATCTTCCTAATAAATACTGGGATAGGTAGGTGCTTTTAATATCCTCATTTTACAGATGAGAAAACTAAGATTGAGGTCAAGTAAAAGACTCACATTCATCCAGCTAATGAATATGTGATGTAAACTTTGAATTCTGCTTATCATTTGTCTATACATGATCCATTACATTTCCCTACTATATTCAGAAATAAAGTCACTTAATCAAATTGTTGTTCTAGTTCATTTAAGCCAAAAAGTTTAATTTTGTTTGTGGATATTGTTTACACTTTACTTTTGAAGAAGGACAGTGATATCCCAGAGGGATCATCCCATGATGTCTTGGATTTGATTCATGTGAGTCAGAGTTGCACACAGTCATCAGTCTCATTCTCTCTTCTTGTCATCAAAGTCGAGTGGCAAGACAGAAGTCAAGATGACCACCCTGGAAGACAGCAGATGACCTTGGTATCTTCAATGTCTGACCAAGCTTTAGCTTGCTTCAGTAATTTTTATGGTAAGGAGTAAATAATCTTCTCTGCACTTTCCTTTGGGGGAAGTATTAAGAATAAAAATAAATCTAGGAGACTTTATGATGAATTTATATTTTCTTGTTAGTAAAGAGAGAGAAAGATCTCCAGAGTAAGACAAGGGAGAAGGAAGAAAGCCAAAGAACAAATGAGCTTTTTGAGATGGCTTGTCAAACCTAAGGTCCAACTCCCATCCTTCCATTGGCCAATGGCTTTCATACATCATGCTATCTTGGCTTCATGGTGCTGTCAGGCCTGCATCAGGCAATTGATTCTAATTGCCATGTGAGTTGTTTTTGGAATTGGACTGAGTTGGAGGCCTTTGGATATTTAATCCACACAGAAGTCTTTACTGGCCTGGGGTAGACAACTCTCTAAGTATAAAGCCTGTAAATTATTGTGACCCTCGTTTAGCTAGCACTGGGCTGTGGCCGATGAGCATGCTACAGCTCCTTGGAGCCACCAGTGAACACTGAGTAATAAGAAGTCACCATAAATATACAAGCAGCTCTGAAGAGGGCTTGGTGAACTCAGCAGCATGTTGTAGTGGAATGAGTCATGAGCATGCAGCCTAGCACCTGGGTTGGAATCCCACCACTATGTGTGCTTGGGAAAATAATTTACCATCTTTTAGCTTTAAGATGCTCACCTATAAAATGGGACTGGAAGTTCCTGCTAGCAGATGTTTTGGGATGATCCCAAGGGAGAATGGTGTAAAGATTATATTAACTGGAAATTATTTTTTGTAATGGCTAGCTATTATTAGTGAAAATTTTATAGATGACACCTCGCCTTTTTAAAAGAAAATAAACATAAATAAAAATATAAAAATAAAATAAATATAAAATAATAAAATAAAAATAAATGAGGATGGGGTAAGGAAAGGTGTGACTAGTTTGGACAAAATGTCTTTGTGTCACAGATCAAATATTTCAATAATTTTCTAAATTTCTCCATGCCAGGTACCATAACATCCATCTTCGTATCCTACAAAACACCAAGTAGAGTAAGAGGTAGCCTTCTGTATTGAGCTCACAAGAGTGCTCAATCAATATTAGTCAAATTTAATTGAACTGGGAAGCTTTTCAGAATCTTACAGAGTGTCTTTACCCTTCCTTTAGGCATTATTTTAACAAACTTATAAAGCTGTTATCTTCATCCATTAAAAGGGAAAATTAGAGAAAAAGAAGCTGGCATAGCAAGGAACATTGAGAAAACAACTCAATGACAGCTTATTTATAGTTGGTGCAGTATGTGAGTGTGTCTACATTTAGATGTACAAGTACACATATGCACAGGCATGCTTATAGTGTATATAGATTTGGGCTGATTTCAGAAAGAGCTGGAAAGACCTACATGAACTAATGCAGAGTGAAATAAGCAGAGTTGGGAGAACATTATACACATTTACTGAAATATTGTGGGATGATCAAATGTGATAGATTTTGTTACTAACAGCAACACAATGATCCAGGAAAATTCTGAAGGACTTATGAATAGGTATGCAATCCACTTCTAGAGACAGAACTTGTTGGAGTAGAAAGGCAAATTGAAACATGATTTCTCATTTATTTGGGTAGGTCATTTGGGGTTTTGGTATTCTAATATTGCTCTTTTACAAAAATTAATAATATGGGAAATATATTTTGAATGATACTACATGTTGTTTTAATAAAGAACTTCAGGGACAAGATGGAGGATATCTTGAGTGACTTGAATGTTGGTTGAAGACATTGGAGTGTGCCCAGGGTGGCTTGATCCAGGGCCAGAAGATAGTTGGAACCACCCTATAAATACCCAGGGACAACAACAAACTGGGGAGGAGGGTGAATTGGAGGGAGGATAGGCCTAGACCTGCAATCCAGCATCCATATCTGAGTGCCATCGGAAATCAATTACCTGCTAATTAATAGAGCTGAGAGAGACATCACCA
>NW_025373077.1:0-5185 GCF_016433145.1 Gracilinanus agilis
TATATATATATATACCTGACTTACCTTGAGTTAAGACAACCTTGGGATTTAACTACATACAGAGTAGAGGAAGACCAATGTTTAAATGATCATTCTGGTAAAGATAAAAGTAGAGATGTACAGGATGAAAGGAGTCTGAGCAAATCTCAGGGACTTTATGTCGAAGTCCTTGTATTTATTTGCAGGTTGCTTTCCCGTAGTCCTATTGCCCTCCAAGGAAAATGCTTGGTTATTTAATTTGTGGACTCTATTGACCAAAGTGAGATATTTTTAGGTAGGAGGAAGATGCACAAATATATGATGCCATTAATGGGAAGGGTGATCAATATGTTTTACCAACATTCAATTTCCTGAAAAGGAATATTCCGTATGACTACATCCAGGAGCATTCCTATCTGTGGTTTAATCAAGGATCTTCATATGAAGGTTGTAAAGAAAGGCAAAAAGCCTAGCCTGTGGATGAATCACATGCATCATAAAGGGTGCATTACAAATTGGCTGTGGGGGGAGCACAAGAGAAGTCTATGGGATTTTCTATCTAGAATAACTTTTATTAGTATTCCTAAGAGACTGGAGACCATTTCCTCAACTACATTATTTTTGCAGAAGAGAAAATTGAGATCTATAGAGGTAAAGCAATTTCTCCAAGTTGCATGGAGAATTGTTGATAGTATAGAAACTAAAATTCAGCTCTCTTGACTTTTGGTTTAGTGTGTATCTGACCTAATATTAAGGAAAGGGCAGAAGCCAATCAGTTCCTAGGTGACTATAAAATTCATTTGTCCCCTAGAGGGCATATATATAAATAAATTAGTTAACTCCATTCATTTATCCATGTATTCACATAATAAACATTTGTTCCTGCTGTTTTCACATCACTATATCAGGTGTAGGGAAATAAAGCAATGGATAAAGACTTGGGCCTTGTTAGGGGTAAAAGTTGGATTTCTCAGAAGAAAAAAATACAGAATACACATTTATGTTTAATCTGCATTATTGACATTTTCCTCATCACTTTCATGAGTCATATCAATCAACATAATATAACAAACCATGATTTGTAGCATTTGTTGATTTACAGAGTATAAATGCTCATCCTGAAAATTTAACAATTGGCTCTGACGAACTGGTTCTATTCTAGTTGTTTAAATAAAATTTCCCTAAATAAAATTAGTTCAAGTTAGAATATTATTAAGTGTCAAAAGAAGTAGAAAAAACATGTGGTATGAGAATTTAGAGGATTTTAACAGAAAGGTATAATGGACAAGCACATTCGAATGGATGGATGAATGAAAAAGCATGACATTCTCTGCTCTCAAAGAACTTTCATTTGAATAAGGGAATTAATTCATGGTTAGAGGAGAATGGTGGCCAGGGAGAAATGTTTTGATCATGAAAATAATAGGGATAGTATACAAGAAAAGGCATGGAGATAAGAAAAGTAAATCATGTTTGTAGAAGTCCACTGAATAGTCCAATTTTGCTACAGCATTGGCTGCATGAAAAACAGTGGGAAATAATGTTTATTAGCTAGGTTTAGTTTAACCTCCTCCACCAAAGAGGAGGTTAGCTCTTTGGTGAAGCTAGGTGCATTGTATGACTACATAATTCAACTTTTGAGATGAATTATTCTAAATCTTGGTGTAATACTTGTTGTTGTTGGGTCATTTCAATTGTGTCCAACTCTTCGTGACCTCATTGGCAAAGATACTAAAGTGGTTTGCCATTTCCTTCTGTAGTTTATTTTATGTTTTGCAGATGAAGAAACTGAGGCAAATAGGGTTAAGTGACTTGTTCAAGGTCACACAGTTAGTAAGTATCTGTGCCGGGATTTGCACTCAGCAAGATAAGTCTTCCTGACTCCAGACCCAAAGCTTTATCCATTGAGCCATCTAACTACCCAATTAGTTAGCTACCAGCTTATGGATATTGCTCCTCTTCTTCTCAGCAAGACTGATACTATCAACGGGCCATCACTACTATGTCTTGAATGGGGGTGGTATGTTTGAATTGAGTCAGTTAATGTTTTTTTTTACCTGATGACTCTTGTGAGCAACAGTACATGGTGTCAGCATGTTGGTCAAGTTGACCAGAATCAAAGAATCATATGTTTAGAACTGAGAAGAATGTTCGAAGTCATGGAATCCAGCCCTCTCATTTTCTAGATGGGAAAATGAGGCCCAGAGGGCTCAGGATACATGCACAAAGAATGAAACAGTCTCTAATCACAAGGAGCTTACATGCTAATGGGAGAATTTTCAGTAAACATAGAGGCACACATAAATGTAAATTTATACTCAAATATACACACATATATCTACAGCATGAATATAATGTGAATAAATACAAATGCATACAAAGAAGGATCTCTGTGAGCACCTGACTCTAATACCTGTGTGGGTTTTAGAGCCCCAGAGGATAAGTCCAAGATATTTCTAAAGCAATAAATACGAGGTGGTTTGGGAAGGGGTCAGCAAGGTTAGAGGGCTCAGTGGATAGAGATCTGGGTTTGCAGTCAAGTCCTGAGTACAAATGTGGTCTCAGACACTTGCTGTCTAACCCTGAGCAGATGATTTAACCATGTTTGCCTCAGTTCCTCATCTGTAAAGTGACTTGAAAAAGGAAATGGTAAACCCCTTTAGTATCTTTGGCAAGAAAACCTCAAATGGGGTCACAAAGTTGGATGCTACTGAAAATGACTGAAAGTGTGGGAGGAAGGACAGTAGCAGTTTGAGTTTGGGGGCTGGAGGTCAGGAAAGTCTTCGTGTAAAAACGTGCTTCTTGAGTTTCCTCTTATAGGAAGGGTTGAACTCTATAAGATGGAGGTAAGAAAGGAGTAAATTCCAGGCATAGAAATTGGAAATGGAGAGTCCTCTATGAAGAAGAGTAAAAGCTAATTTGGTTGAGTCACAAAGTATGTGTATGAATGAAATGTTCAGTGACATTGGAAAGATAGGTTGAAACCAGGTTGTAAAGGGGCTTTGGAAGCTAAACCGAATAATTTATATCTGATTTTAGAGGCAATGGGCAACTAGGTGGCACAGTGGATAGAGTGCTGAACCTTGTATTAGGAAGATCTGAGTTTAAATCTGATCTCAGACACTAACTGTGTGACTCTGTCCAAATCACTTAACCTTGCTTGACTCAGTTTCCTCATATGAAAAGTGAACCAGAGAAGGAAATGGCAAACCACTTGAGTATCTTTGCCAAATGAGGTCATGAAGAGTTGGTCACAAATGAAATGATCAAAATGACAACTACAAATCTAGAGGCAATGTGGAACCGCTAGAATTGATTGTCTAGGGAATTTATGATCCATTCTACACTTAAGGAAAATTATTTTGGCATCATTGTGACCCTGCGCCTGAGATGGTGGAAGACCGGAGGCAGTGAGACCTTCTAGGAAGTTGTTGGAACTAATCTAGGCTATGGGTGATGAGAAACTGAACTAACAAAATAGTTCTGTGAGTGGAGAGGTGTTGGAGATCAAGAGGTCTGGTGTAGGTAGAAACGTCAGAATCTGACAACTCATTATGTATGTGCAGTCAAGATTTCAGTATAATATTAAGGTTAAAAACCTGAAAGGGTAGAAGTATGATGGTATCTGTGAGAGAATTAGGGAAATTTTGAAGTGGGAAGGATTTGAGAGGAAAGATAATGAGATCAGTTTGGGGCATGTTTAGTTTGAGTGTCCTCAGAACATTTAGTTTAAAATTTCTAATAGGAGAGACTGAGAAAAAGTTGTCAGATAGGAGGAATTCTAGGAGAAAGTAGTATAATAAAAATCCAGAGAGGAGAGAGTATCCGGGAGAAGAGCGTGGGGATCAATGTCAAAGGCAGTAGATTGGTTAATAAGCAGAACACATACAACATTTATCTATTAAATTCACAGTCTTTTATGGGCATGGCTTGTGGCATCCCAATTACAATAGTAATATCAAAGATTATTGATCACAGATCACCTTGAGAAATTTAATAATAACAAATTGAAATATCATGAGAATTATCAAAATGTTACAGAGACATGAGGTGAGCACATGCTAATGGGAAAATGGTGCTAACACAAGGTTGCCACAAACCTTGTTTTGTAAATGTGTCAATTTGTGAAAAACACAGTATCTGTGTTTAAAATTAGTAAGTTAAAAAAATTATTAATAAATATATCATGGATTAAAACATAAAATTAAAAAATCCTTAAAATGAGATATGCCTTTACCCCTTAGCTCTTGCTCAGTGTCCTGAATTGGACTTCTCACCCACCTGCCCTATATAGTCTACCATATTTATCTGATTGAATTTTAGCCCAAAGACTTCATTGAATACTGGGGAATGGTGGCAAGCAGATGTCCCCTCTGCTGCCATGGAGACATCTGCATGATTTAAATTCCAGGTGTAGATTTTGAAGTACTAAGACTGAGAATTAGAAACTGGAATATCATAAAAGCTAGCATTAGTATGACATTTTAAGTTCACATTATAAAATGCTTTACAAATATTATCTCATTTTATCTTCATAATTCTGGGAGATAGGTGCTGTTTTTATCCCTACTTTACAGATGAGGAAACTGAGACAGACAGAAGTCCAATGACTTGCCAAGGGTCACATAATCAGTGAATGTTTAAGGCTTGATTTGAACTCAGGTCTACCTGATTCCAGGTCTAGCACTTTAACCATCAAGCCACCTCGCTTCCTCTAAATACAATATTTTCATTAAGATTATAAATGTAAATGCAGAGGGGCAGCAAGGTGGCTTAGTGGATTGAGAGCCAGGCCTAAAGACTGGAGGTCCTGTTTCAAATTTGACACCCAGACAATTCCTAGCTGTGTGACCCTGGGCAAGTCAATTAATCTCATTTGCCTGATTCTTAACACTTTTCTGCCTTAGAATGAATACAAAGCATTGATTCTAAGAGAGAAGGTTTGGGCTTTTTAAAAAAAATGTAAATTCAGTGAGAGTAAAAAAATTAAATTTTGATGGAAAAAATCAGATATTTGTAGTCTTAGATATGCTTGAGGGTCCAAGACATATCCAAAGTGCTTTAAGCTATGGAAAGTAAAGGCATGGGGGGAGCTAGTGGCTCAGTGGATTGAAAGACAGGCCTAGAGACAGAAAGTCCTAGGTTCAAATCTAGCCTCAGATACTTCCTAGCTGTGTGACCGTGGGCAAGTCACTTAACCCCCATT
>NW_025373078.1:0-1617 GCF_016433145.1 Gracilinanus agilis
CTCTCTGTCTGTCTGTCTCTGTCTCTGTCTCTGTCTCTCTCTCTGTCTCTCTCTCTCTCTTTCTGTCTCTCTCTGTCTCTCTGTCTCTCTCTACTTCTGTCTGTCTCTGTCTGTCTGTCTCTGTCTCTGTCTCTGTCTCTCTCTCTCTCTTTCTGTCTCTTTCTGTCTCTTTCTGTCTCTGTCTCTCTCCTCTCTTCTTTGTCTCTCTGTCTCTGTCTCTCTCTGACTCTGTCTCTCTCTCTCCCTCCCTCCCTCCCTCTCTCCCTCCTTCTCTCTCTGTTTCTCTCTTCTCTTCTCTCTCTGTCTCTCTCTGTCTCTGTCTCTCTCTGTCTCTCTCTACTTCTGTCTGTCTCTGTCTCTGTCTCTGTCTCTGTCTGTCTCTCCCTCCCTCCCCCTTGGAAGTGAGCCATCTAGGTCAGGACTGAATGGGAGATCTCTTATTGTTGGGGCTCCATTTACCTGGCTGCCAAACCTGGCAGAGAGTGTGAGAAATGTAATTCTCTCTGGAAAGGGCAGTGTGGCCGTGGCAGAGTCTCCATATGGGTCATATGCTGTATCTGGACCATTCCCAGAACTACGGATGCTTTTTCCCATTTCCGAGGCCCCCATAAAATCACTGAGCTGCAGAGGTTTCATTCAAGGTAAGGGGCTCCTTCTTCTTCCTACTGTAGTAATATTACTGAAAAGCCTCAGCCCCTGGGTACAGGCTCCCTGTATACATGGACAACCACCCTTCCAGGCAGCAGCAAACAGGTTTCAAGAGTTTCTCTGAAGAAAAACATCCCTCTTGGACTGTGGCCAATCAGGTGAGGAGACTCTCTCAATTTAAGTGGGCCTGAACACAAATACCAAACCAAACAAGCAGCCTGTCCCTGGGCCCCGTAGGGTCTTTCCTCCAAACGAGGGTGTCGTGGACTCCTGGGTTCACAGTCTGATGAAGTCTGTGCAGCCCATCATAGAATCAGGCTTTTAAAGGCATAAAATGATGGCAAAGGAACGTAATTATAGCAAAATATAATTATGAAAAGTCACAGATCCCAGCTTCAGGACTGCCACCGCCATTCATTCCTGCACAGAAGGAGAGCAGGAAAAGAAGGCCTGGAATCCAGGCCCTGCGACTCAAGAGCCAAGGCTCATTCAGCCACACCACCGATTCAGAGGTGTTTGCTGTTTCAAACACAAAAATACAGTAACCGCCGAGCTGCTACTCAAGCCGGCCAGTGGCAGCCCACAGGCTCCAGTTAGAAAGTCTTCAAGGGTAGGCTTGGGGTCAAATTGTGCCAGAGTGTCTGAGGAAGAGCAAAATGAAGCACAGGATCCACCCCTCACCCACGGGAGAATGGCCTGGCCAAGGTAATGATGGGAGAGGCCTGAGCAACTGAAGAAATAAGGGCAGGCCATGACCTGCCAAGGAAGATGGAGTGAGCATTCCAGCCAATGGCATCCCAATAAAAGAAATTCCTGGCCCCATTATGAAGAGACAGATAGATAGAGGGATGGATGGAGAACCAGAGACAGCTGTCAATGTAGAGAAACAGATGGTTGGATAGGTGATACATGATAGGCAGAGAGATATATGGATGCATAGATTGGCTGAGAGATTGCTAGATAAAAATA
>NW_025373079.1:0-3159 GCF_016433145.1 Gracilinanus agilis
AGGAAGGAAGGAAGGAAGGAAGGAAGGAAAGTAGGTCCTTCTTGATCCCATGCTGAGATTTCTTTCTATCAATGATGCCACGTAACTGCAACCAGGATGGTAAATGCTCCATATAAGGTTCAGCTGAAGAAACTGGGAATATTTTAGCCAATTTGATTAGGGTGAAAGAGAAAATGTCAAATGTCTTCAAATGTTTGAAGAAACGTGTTACATGGAAGGGGATGGCAAAGGTGGCAGTTACAAAGAGTCAAATGTAGACTTAATGAAAGGACAAACTTCCTAATGTATAAAGTTACTCCCAAGAGGAACAAGCTGCTTCAGAAAGTAGTTTCTACCCCACCTCACCCATGAGATCTTCAAGCAAAGACACTTATCAGGTGTATTGCAGTGGGGTCTCTTGTTCAGGTACAGTTTGGGGCTCAGTGGCCTCTAGGGTCTCTTTCAATTTTATGATACTAAGCATGGGTATATGGAGCATTCAGAGAAGCCTAGCATCTCTGGTGTGAGGGCTTACCCAGTCCTTTTATAGATGTTCATCCACCTTTGATGTCCATCCAACTCTCACCTGTGGCTGCAAGAGCAGAGGCCACAAAAAACTGCCTTGACATATGGGCCAATTCAAGTTGAAGGTAACCAACTCAAACCTATTGGTGAGTTAAGGAGATATCTACCCTTAGTACATGCAGACTTCTTCCAGCAGAATGGGTGGATAAGAATAATTTGTTCCAACGGCCATGAAGGCAGCTGAAGCATATTCTATGGAGTAACTAAAGTTTGGTCAGAAAGGTGCCAAGGTCATCCACTACATCCTGGGCCATCACCAGTCGTCCTGACTTTTGTCCTGCTACTGGACTTTGATGACTCTGGAAGAGAGAGTTAGGCTGATGACTTTGAGCAACTCTGCCTCACTTAAATCTAATTCATGAGTGAGTCAATATATCACCCTGTGGTGTCACTGGTCCTCTTTAAAATGAAGGGCAAACCACAACAACTGAGCATGAACCCAGTGTCAGGCTGGATCAGCTACCTGAGACCCAGTGCTGAAAGTCTCATCAGGAGAAAGCTGTCCATATACTAATGAAATGGACAGGAATATAAAGCAGTCCCCAGTGAAGGCCTCTTTTTGCTTTCACAATGACAGTGATAGAGGATGTTATCATCGCGTAGTTCTAAGGACATCTAAAAACATTAATTTTCCTGTTGGTGCTCTTAAGATCATTTGGTTTCTTTATGAGCCCAAAGTTAACAAGAAATATAAATTCCTGAGACATCTGGCCATCATGCCCAGCAATGCCCACAATGAGTAAGGGCAAATGGACCACCATGAAAATAACTACAGATTACACACTGATCTCCACTGCTAAGCATGAAGAAACTAAGGAATTCTATAAAGAACTCAATTGATCTTGTTTAGTCGTTTCAATTGTGTCCAGCTCTTTGTTACCCCATTTGGGATTTTCTTGGCAGATATTGGAGTGGTTTGCCATTTCCTTCTCCAATTCATTTTGCAGATGAGGAAACTGAGGTAAACAGAATACCATGACTTGCCCAGGGTCACACAACTAGGAAGTGCCTGAGGCCAGATTTGAACTCAGGAAGATGAGTCTTCCTGACTCTAGGACTGGCTCTCTATCTACTGTGCCGCCTAAGTGAACATATTATTCAAGAAAAGAATCAGAAAATGCTGAAAATGGTGAGCACCTGATGATGCCACAATAAATGAAGCTGGCTACATCTTAACAAACAGGAAACAACTGATTGCAGATATAGCAGCCATTTGAGATTCCATTCTGGTCTGTCATATTGCTGAATGCTAAGAGCAAAGGTCAAAGTAAATAACAAGTCAGGAGAAAGAATAAAGATGAGAAAACATTGCATATGAGGACAGTGTTTCCAACCTGACCTGTTTAAATAAATAGTTCACTCTGGAAACTATGGCATAGATTAAAGATATTGATTCTGACAATCGTATTAAAAAAAAAAAAAGCTTGTGGTAGCAAGGTAACACAGTGGATAGAGCACCAGGCTTGGAGTTAGGAAGACCTGGATTCAAATCTGACCTCAGATATTCCTTAGCTATGTCACCCTGAGAAAATCACCTAACCCCTAGCCCTTACCATTTTTCTGCCTTGGAATCAACACTAAGGATAGGTTCTCAGTTGAAAAATAAAAATTTTTAATGTTTTTTTAAATTTAAACAATATACAAAACACCATAGGTAGGATACCAAAAGAGTCCCCAAACTACCTAATTCAGCAGCTATTCAATCTGCTTGCCAAGCAAAAAGACATGGCGGCCAAAGGCAATCCTAGACGAGAACGTAAGCACATTTGTAAGATATTACAGAGGACAACTGAAGTAATGAGTACTGTTGCCACAGAACACAAAGCAGTTGAGAAGAAAATGCAAGTACAGAGAGTTTGGCATGAGATCCAACTAAGCCAGATCATTCCAAAAGCATTCGTAAATAAAACTAGAAAGAAAGAAATAAAAAACAAAGATATAAAATGGAACAGATAATGCTGGCGTTTCTATAATGAACTTTTCCCTGTATGACAATGCAATAATCAGAGAATTATAATGAATCTTGGATGTCATCTAGTTCAGCCACTTCATTTTCCAGATAAGGAAACTGAGGCCCAGGGAGATTCGTTGATTTGCCAAAGTCACACAGAGAGCGAACATCAGAGGCAGGATGGCAACCCAAATCCCCTGAACTCCTGAGCCAGTCAGCACTCTACTTACTATATCCAGGTGCCTCATCTTGGGGTTCTGCTACCTTAGTATTCTCTATAGAGAGAATGTCTACCCCAAGCCTATGAAGACTTCCCCCAATGGAATGAGCAGATGAGAACAATTTTTCCAATAGTCATGAAGGTGGCTGAAGTAGACACTGTGGAGTACTTAGAGCTTAGTCAGATATCCAAAAAGCCAAGGTCATTCGCTGGATCCTGAGCCATACCAGTCATCCTGGCTTTTGTATTACCAAATGAGCTTCAATGATTCTGGAAGGAAAAGTGAGGTTGATGACTTTGTGCAACTCTGACTCATTTAAATCCTTTTCACTTGCAAGTCAAGACATTATTCCATGATGTTATTGGACCTCTTCAAAAGGAGAGAGAGAGAGAGAGAGAGAGAGAGAGAGAGAGAGAGAGAGAG
>NW_025373080.1:0-2409 GCF_016433145.1 Gracilinanus agilis
CCTGAGGCCCAGCCCCCCTGTCTGGTCGTCCCTCACCCCATCTCCTTCCGGGGCCTCTCCTCCTAGCTTCCCCTCCCCCGTGGGCTCCCCTTCCTTTCAGCCCACCCCACCTAGGACTTCTCCTCCTGTCACTCTCTGGCCCACCCGCTCAATCCATCCTGGCACAACCTCTATCCAGGGTTCCAGGGCTTTCCTGCTCCATTTCCTCCCAAAGTCTGACCTAGATCTCTCCTGCCATTTCAGTGAGGTCTTTCTGCACTCAGTGGGTACAAGGGGGTAATGGGGGGGGGCACGGCATTCAGTCCTGGACCTTCCATCCTGGAGAAAGGCCTTGGCAGGATGGATGACCTTGAGTAGTCTCTTCCCTTCTCAGTTTCTCCATCTGTAAAATGGGGGACTTGGGCCAAGATGATCTATCTCTCAATCCAAGATGCCTTATCCTGATGGGCCCTCCAACTCTCATCTTGCTTGGTGACCTTGGGTAAGCCCCTTGCCCCCTCTTGTTGGCTTCATCTCTGGGGTCTCCCATCCAAGAGCAGAGATCTCCAGCCTTTGTGTGGGGGGGCCAGAGGGAGCTCCCTCCCTCCCTCTCAGGAGGGGGCAGCAGCTGAAACTACCTTTAAGACAATGGGGTGCAGGGGAAAGGAGCTCTGAATTTGCAGTCAAAGGACAGGGGTTCAAATTCCTCCTGTATGATGGTCAGGTCACTTGGGGCCTGCCTCAGTTTCCTCATGTGTAAAGGGAAGGGATCCAACTGGATGCCATTTAAGGGACTTTCCTGCTCTGGTCTAGAGTTCTGCCCTCACTGTATAGTCCCTGCAGGTCAGGAGCCGTGGGAGGGAAAGGAGGAAGGGAGAAAGCCAGGGCAGAGACAGACCCAGGGAGATGGGATGGGAATCTTGGGAAGGTTCCCCGAAGAGGCAAGAGCAAAGAGAGCAGAGGCTGGGAAAGGGGACCCAGAGCCAATCTCTCCCCGTCTGTTTTACTAGCTGCATGACCTTAGGCACATTATTTCTTCTTTCTGAGCCTCAGTTTTCCTATCTGTAAAATGAGAGGGCGGTGCCTGCTTATTTCTAAGGGCCCCTTCCCATTTTAAATGAGTCGGTGTGTGTGAGAGAATCCGGAGGCCGGGGGAGGAGGGAGAACGGGATGGAGGAGCTGCAGAGACACGGAGGGAGAGGAGCTGGACAGGGCTGAGCGGGAGAGGAGGGGGAAGCCCGAGCCGGGTGGGCTGGGGGGGCTGCGGCCTGAGCGAGTGATCAATATTCGATTTAGGTTTTAATTCCGGGACTTTCTGAGTCTGTCAGCCCGTGATATATGAGCTCACACCAGGGCCGCCCCGACCTGGCTGCCCCCGGCCCTGACCGCGGCCCCCACTCCGGCCACGGCCCCTGCCCTCAGCACGGCCGGTCCCCCCCACCCCCCACCTTGGATGCGATCGTGACTCTCGCTCCTTCCTTGACCGAGGCCTTCAACCCGCCCCCAGACCTGTTGCCTGAGAGCCGCAGGGCCCAGCCTGCAGGTCAGGCTCATCTCCCGTCAGCCCGTGTGAAGGGGAAAAGGCAGCAGCCTCAGATCCCAGGTGCGAGTCCCGCTTCTGCTACTTACTGGTTCCATGCGCTTAGAGCAGCACCCCTTCCCCCTCCGCAGGCTTCCGTTTTTAGCAAATGAGGGGGGTGGGTGCTGCCCCTCCCCCAGCCCTTCGGAAACTGAGAGGTATCTGCCCTGGGCAGTGGAGAGAAATCCTGCCCGAGAGCTCCCGTCTGCACATGTATGTGCACAGATGTGCCCTCTCACAACCCGCCTGTCTGCAGGCGCTAATGAGTTACCCTTCGTGAAGCATCTCATCAGCGGATGAGACCTGAGGACGCAGGACAGGGGCCATCTCACAGCGGCAAGGGACCCCAGAGGCCAACGCCTTGCTTTTGCAGATGAAGAAACTGAGGCAGAGAGAGGAGAGGACTCACCCAAGATCACCAGTGACTGGAGCCCAAGCCTTCTTCATAATCTTCTCACGTATTCAATTCAGTCAACCTATCCGCAGGACCAGGGGGCTGGCTGACAAAAACCGAGTGGGGGCAGAGAGATCCAGGGAGATGGAGAAGAACAAATGCCTGCCCTCATGGACCATCCATTCTACTAGAGGTTGCACCCAGGTATGCAATACACAAACACACACAGGAATATATAGATATTACATATATAATCACACATGTCAAGGTACATATGTGCAAAGAAACAACCCCATGAGTTCACATAACCAGACAGATCATGGATATATTCTCCCCCAAAAGCCTGCAATAAACACCCATCTATCTGCCTATCTATCCATCTGTCTATCCATCCATCCATCCTTCCATTCATCTATCTATCTATCTATCTATCTATCTATCTATCTATCTATCTATC
>NW_025373081.1:0-2348 GCF_016433145.1 Gracilinanus agilis
CCAGCTCTGACACTCTTTGTTCTAAGGTCCCCCCAGACCTGACATTCTCTGACCTGAGGATCCTCCCGGCCTTTACATTCCAAGTTCTCAACTTGGCCTCCCCAGCTAAATGGTGACCCCAAGGGTAGAGACTCCTGGTCGTTCCCTCTTTGCTCTCTAATGCCCAGAAATGAACCAGGTCCAAAGCAGAGACCCAGGGAGGATGGGCCCATGCCCAGATTTTGCTTTAAAGCTTCAGCGGGCCTCCAGCCCTCAGTCCTGGCTCTCCTGCTCCCCTGAGCACTCACTCTTGGGGCTGGGGAGGCCTTCTCCCCCACCGCACTTCCCCTTGGGTGTCCGGAACTCGGAGAGTCCTTGTCGGCCCATTCCCTCCAGATCCAATTTCCTCTTGGCCTTGAAACCCTAGAAAACAAAGGAAGGGAATCGATGTAAAAGAGGAAAAAAGAGGTTGGCCAATTCCTCCCACTCCCTCTTTGGTGCCTCAGTTTTCCTGTCTGTGCCAGAGAAGCGAGCTGCCCCTGTGTCTGGCAGGGAACTTCTGGGACTCCCCCTCCCCCAAGCCTCGCCCAAATAGACCAGAATCCCCAGAAGGGGCCCAGACCCGGCCAGGGATCCTCCCTAGCTTCATGGGAGAGAAGCCTTCGGAGAAAGGGCCCAAACCCAGGGAGTGGGAGCGCGAGGGGGCAGAAGGCTTTCAGAACAACCACAGAACCATCCTACAACATTAAAACCAAATGAATGTCTGGATTATCCCTTTGAAGTCATCTCTTCATTTATACAGAGAAATGGAAAATCCAGAGCAGGCAAGTGACTGGCCCAAGGTCACACAGCAGAGTTGGGGCTGAGATTGGATTACCCCCCCTTTTTTGAATCCTGTTACTGCCACTTCCTCCATTTCCCAGGATGCCCCGGCCCAGGCTTAGGGGAAGGGCACAGGGGTCTGGGCCACAGCCTATCTCCAGGGCCCAGCAGGGCCGGGCAGGGCTGAGCCTCCCAGCTGGGCCTTATCTGGGGATACTGTGTGTCCCCCCCACCCCCAGCTTGGCAGGGCTTCCTGGGCCTCCACCCAGAGCTTCCGGCCAACCTTCCCCCCCAGGGCCTGATGCCAAGGAATCCCCAACCCACTTCCTGCCCCCCCTTTCCCCCCTCTCCATCCACCCTACCAGGCTCGGGGAACACCTGCTGGGGAAATCAGGGGCCCCAAAACCACAGCCAGCCGCAGGGCCGGGCCCGGCCGGGGAGGGGACGGGATAAATAAGGAGTAATCAACAAGGCCTGCCCGGCACCCTGACCTCATGCAAGACATTTAAACCTCTCCCTCTCTCCCGGCAACTCTTTCAAAGACTATTTTTTAAAATCCGTACTTTCTGCCTTAGTAACAACTCGAAAAGGGCAAGGGTTAGGCAAATGGGGTGCCAAGGGGGTCAAGTGACTTGCCCAAGGTCACACATCTAGGCAGTGTCTGAGTCCAAACTCGAATCTGAGTCCTTCCAACTCAAGCCCTGGTTCTCTGTCCACTTAGATGCCCCTCAATCGTAGACTCTTTCAGCTACAGGAGAGTCCATCAGTGAAGTCATAGATCTAGACCTAAATAAAACAGGCCTCATTTAGATGGCACTTGTAATGAGAATTGTAATGTAGATGTAATTAGCTTAATTAAGAATACACTTACATTACAATTCTCATTACACACTACAAGGACTCGCCTGACAACAACCAAACAAGGGAAGAAGTACGAATATTATTATTGTACCCATTTTATGGATGAGGCCTAGAGAGCAGAAGTGACCAGGTGGGTAGCTAGAACATAACAGAGCAGGGCCTCATACTTCTGTGCCCAAGAGACCTCTTTCAAGGGCACAATGTTCATTGCTCCCTCTCCTGTTAGAAAAGTATTGGGGGAAGCCAGGTGCCCCCTATTGGCAAGAATGGAAGCAGAGGAGGGAGGAAGGGTGGGAGGAAAGGAAGGAAAGCATGGAACTCCTTTCTAGCCACGCATCCCTGGTCAGCTACAAAGCTCTGAATTCCAAGATAAAAGAAAGGGAGGAAGGAAGAGAGGAAGGGAGGAAGGAAGAAAAGAAGTGAGAGAAAGAGAGAAGGAGAAAGAAAGAAAAAGAAAGGAGAAAGAAAAGAGAAAAGAAAGAGAAAGGAGAGAGAAAGAGAGAGGAAAGAAAAGAAGGAAAGAAAAGAGAAAGAGAGGGAGAGAGAGAAAAAGAGAAAGGAGAAAGAAAGAAGAGCAAGAGAAAAAGAAAGAAAAAGAAAGGAGAAAGAAAGAAAAGAGAAAAAGAAAGGAGAAAGAAAAGAGAAAGGAAGGAAGGAAGGAAGGAAGGAAGGAAGGAAGGAAGGAA
>NW_025373082.1:0-3348 GCF_016433145.1 Gracilinanus agilis
GGGGGGGGACAGAGGAAGACATAGAGAGAGAAGGAGACAGAGAGAGAGGGAGTTAGAAAGAGAGTGAGAGAGAGAGAGAAAGACAGAGAAAGAGGGAGGGAGGGAAAGAGGGAGGTAGAGAGGAGAAAGAGGCGGGGAAACACAGATCGTGACTTAACTTTGTGACTCACAATAAACAAACTACTGAAGACACCCTAAGCCTCAAAGAACATGGCACTTTGGGTTTTGTTTTGTCTTGTCTTTTTTTAGGAGGAAAATGCATTTTACCTTGTAGAGTGAATCAATTTAACATATAATTATATTTACATATACATATTTTATATCTACATCTACATAGGCATATATACATTTAGATGACATGAATAGCCAGGTAGGTCTGCTGGGTCCCTCTCATAAAACCCTCTCATTATCCTCAGTGTTTTCAAAACACTGTGCTCTTTATTCATTCCCAGTGTCCTTATTTACATATGTTTGGTTTGTGTGGGCATTTGGATTCTAAGAGGATGTTATCAACTTCTCTGTTAAATATTTTTAGCTTTTTCAGTGTAGAACTCCTTGTTCACAACATCTTATTTGTGATCTCAGGACCATGATTACTGCTAACAAGTAGTTTTTACAAACATCTGCTTTTAGGAATGAGGACTGGGGAGGAGGGTGATCTAAAGGAAGAAAAGTGACATTAAAATAAATATTGATGATTTGTGACTTACAAACTCATCTATGTATATTCATTTAAGACCTGATGAATTATGCCTTTTAATTTACCACCCAACAAAAGCCCCTACCAGCACAGAGACTGTGTGGTTCTCTGAACCCAACTTCAGATGAACTTTCCTAGACCTCACCAGCTGCTACAGATTTCTCCCCTAAGGTTGCTTCCCATCCACTCTGTAGTTATCTTGTATGTATCTATTTTTTGTATACTTATCTATGTACATATTATCTCCTCCATTGGAGTAAGCTCCTTACAGCAAGGATTGCTTTTTCTTTTACCCTTGTATCCCCTGAGCTTAGCACAGTATACATAGCAAGCACTTAATGCTTATTACTAGATAGATTTAATGATTGGAGGTGATTGGTTGATTGATGAGTCTCCAGTCCCTTCACCATCCTAGCCTTTCTCCTTTGGATCCATTCCTGCTTATAACTGTACCTTTTATCTAGTCTCTTTCTGCCCCTGGGTGACCTGGCTCAGGATGAAAGAGAAAGAAGAGCTCAGGGTTAAAAGAATTGCATTCAGATGCCAAATGTGCGAATTTGAACAAGTCACATAACCTTTCTCAGTTTCTTCATCTTTAAAATAAAGAGTATTGGACTAGATGACTTCCAAATCTCTTTTAGCTATAAATTGGGAATATAATTGGTTGATTGACTGACTGGCCTATGACCTCATAGATTTGAACCACCAACCTGAAAGTAGATGTTCTCTTTTGGTTCTGAAATTATATAGTTAAATATTACATCCATTTTTTAAGCTCACATAAAAGTATGTGAAGAAAATATGAAAGGAAAACAGCAAGCAAATTAAAAGGAGGAGGACTTAAAACCCAAATGTAAGATAATTCAGTAACTTTAGAAAATACTAATGTAAATAAGCTCATCTCTTCCCTATCTGTCCCTGAATTTTATTCATCCCCAGACTTTGCCCCAGTGAATTAAATGCCTAGAGGCTCAATAATGGGTGCTACATAAACAAACATGGAACAGATTTCTGTGAAATATCTTCTATGTTATTTAGCATTTCATATTTGTAAAGTGCTACTCAGTAATTTTATGAGCCAATCTAATGTGGCACTTGGCAAATCAGAGCTTGTGACTTATATTAGGGGAGAGTGTCAATGGGCAGATGAAAGTTACATGCATACCCTGGGGATTGGAAATGATGGGAAGGGGGATGTGAGACCAGGACACCAGGAATGTATTATCTGCAGTATAGCAACCTGAGGCAAGAAATCCAGACCTCTGTAGACTGAATGAATAATTCTAGAAAAGTCACCTCAGTTGTAGGTCTCAGATTCCCCGTATATGAAAACTATTGCCACCATATTTTTTCAAAAATTTTCAATCCCCATTGTAATAGGATAATGAATTTGTTGAGCATCTCTATTTACTAATGGTGATCCAAAAAATGACATTGGTTTGCATTGGAAAATACCAAAATATCTCTATTACATGTTTGTTAATTTGGCAGAATGTGAAAAGATATGTTGGTGTGGTTCAGTAGGAACTAAACTAAAACTACAAAATTCATGTTCAACTTTATATTGATATCCACACAATAAACTATGAATAAACCCAAACAACAGAGCATGAATGAAACAGTTTTGATTTGTTAAAGATCCTGTTATTGTTCCTTTAGCTTAAGAAAATGAAAGTGTCAACAGTTCCACTGTTAAAATAACACAGCAAATTTCTGTCATGTTTCAGAGATATTAAAACTGTTTCCTGGATGTTAACTAATTTGAACCTCCTTGTCAGCCTGCAAGGTCCTCAGGGCATTCATTAATCCTAGAATTAATTTAAATCTATATTTTTTAGATAGATAGATAGATAGATAGATAGATAGATAGATAGATAGAGATAGACAAAAAGATATTATTAATTCTAGGATCATAGACTTAGAGCTGGAAGATACTTTAGTGATAACTGGGTGGCACAGTAGATAGAGCATTGGACCTGGAGTCAGAAAGACTTGAGTTCAAGTCTGGCCTCACTAGCTATTGGACCATTAACCTCAATTTTCTCATCTGTGAAATAACAATAATACTAGCACTTACCTCCCAAAGCTGTTGAGAGGATAACAATAAATAATAGTTGGCATATATTAAGCACTATTTAAATATAGGTTATTGTTATCACCATCATCATCATCATTATCTAATCCAGTGGTGTCAAACTCAGTTAGAAATAGGGGCCACTAAACTGTACATAAGGATCTCTGCAGGCTGCATATTGACTTAGCTTTAAATGTAATACTACCTAGGTTTTATTATATTTTTATTTATTCTGTTAAATATTTCCCAATTATATTTTGATCTAGTTTGGGTCACGCTTGGAAGGATTGTGGGTCATGTTTGACACCTGTGGTCTTGTCTACCCCTCTCATTTTATAGATAAGGAAACTGGAGCTCAGGGTGGGTGGACAGCTCTCCCAAAGGTCGCATGACTGGTAAACAGTGGAACTAGGAACCCAATCTAGAATCCAAGACTTTAGATCCACTTTCCATTACCTCATGCAGCCTTTATCAACTCCATCATACAGATGGGGAAGCCAAGACTCAGACACATTAAGTGACTTAAGAATTCCATGTCAAAATAACATCAAATTACATAATTACATAGGGTAGA
>NW_025373083.1:0-8153 GCF_016433145.1 Gracilinanus agilis
TATTATATTATATTATATTATATTCTCCCAATAGAATGTATGCTCCTTGGAGTCAAGGATTGCTACATGATTCTAAAACATCTTTGCCCCTGGCACTGTTTGAAGGTAATTAGAGGCTACTAGTAATTCCTTATTCTAGGGAAGAGCCTTTGAAGTAACAGAGGAGGAGCAGATAGGCAGAAAAATTTGGCTTAACTCTGGTTGTGCATAGTTAATACATTTCTGTTTATATATTTGAAGATTAAGAAATGTTTTGCTACCCTTTCATTTATTCTAGGTGAACAAAATATGTTGAAAAGAAATAAACCAGGTATTCAGAAGCTGTTTGACATTCCCATTGGGAGGGAGGGGTGATTCTATGTTAGTTTTCTGGATGACTTGAAGAGAAAGAGATAGGGATATGGCACACTATGAGGAAAAGTACTCATACATGGCAAGATTATTTGAGGTTACCTGATCAATCTCACTTTAAAAAATCACCTACTACTTGAGTTATTCTCATGTTTAATGTTATCATTTTGAGTTCTAGGATAATCCAGGTGACATGTTTGCATATTTCCTCATTAGTTAATACAATTTCGATATATATCTGAATCAACTATGCTTGGCATCTATTCTAATTAATCAAAGAGTATTTATTTAATAAACCAGACAAACCTCTTTCTCCAATAGTAGTTATATCTCAATTTCTCTACTAAGTCTTATAAAGGCTACTATTAAAAATTCAAATTACTGAAATGCAATTTTTAAATGAAATAAAAATATATCATTAATTTATTGCAAATGTTGCTGTGATGAAAGTCAATTACCTCAAATCTTTACTGAAACAGCAGATGCCTTTTCTTCACTTCTGAGAAGATAATCTCTCACCAGTTAGATCATTCAGGAAAAAAAGTACTCTTTTCTTAAGAATCCCTTCATTTTCTTTGCCAGATAAATTTCATTAATTTCAATAATTTCATTAAAAACATATTTTTTGCATTTCCCTTCTCTCTATTTTTTTTCTATTTTTTTCAAGCCTATATCCAGCTATGACAGGAAAACAATTTCTTTGACTTCCCCAAAGCACTAAATCTTTTTTTTAAAACCCTTACCTTCCATCTTGGAGTCAATACTGTGTATTGGCTGTGAGGCAGAAGAATGGTAAGGGTAGGCCATAGGGGTCAAGTGACTAGCCCAGGTCACACAGCTGAGAAGTGTCTGAGGTCAGACTTGCACCTAGGACCCCCCATCTCTAGGCCTGGCTCTCAATCCACTGAGCTACTCAGCTGCCCCATGAAGCCCTGAATCTTAATAGTTTTCCTACAGTTACTACCCATGAAATGTTTTTTATGTTTCTCCATAAAATAAGTAGAGAGTTAAAGCAAGAAAGAGGTTTCCTTTCACCTTCTTTCTCTCTGTCTTTTCTAGATCATCTAATAGATCCAAATTAAATTCACACACACATACACATATACATACACACACACAGACACCACAAAATAAATATATACATTCTAAGGCAGAGTTTACAGTGCAGATCAGAACAGGAACAACACTGCTTTAAATTAATTTTTCTAGTCTGGTTAGACAAGTTTACTTTACACAGTAACTAGTCTACTCCATTGTAAATGCAGTAGAATAGTGGCATCAAATTCAAAGAGAAATGATTTCTTCTGGCTTCAAATTAATTTATAAATTAACATTTTCTATATTGTATTTTCACTCATTTAATAATTTGCTCATTATTATATTTTTACTCATATTCATTTGGGAAACATTTCCCAATAATGTTTCAATCTGGTCCTACCATTGGTGAGTTTTGCCACAGGTTTGAGGCTTCTTCATAGAACACTATTCAGACACATTGTATGTTTGGAATATCTATCATATACTTTAAGATAAGGCATGAATGGAAGACAGGAAGAGCAGGAAAGAAATATAAGCAAAATGGGAGCAGGTGCCTAAAGCTATGATTTTGAGGTAGGCTTCTTGGCTTCCCTGTTGCCTTTCCACAAAAGTACAAAGTGTGTGTTTGGGGGATAATCCTATTACTAATTACTCAGTAGAGCTAATAGACAAGTCCTGGAGAATAGTGGATGATTCTCCTCTTAGCTCAATCATATACCAAAAAGAAGGAAAATGCAGAATTCAGGTATATTATGAAGTAAGAAGCCATATTTGCATGGCATGTGCCCTTTTTTCTGGCAGAATTATAAATTACATATTTGGAAGAGATCTCAGTAAACATCTGGCCTATCCCATGCCAAAAAGAAATACCTATAAAACATACCTAAATAGTATTGGCTCAGTTTTTTTTTATTTATGATCTTCAGTTTGGGAACATATTCCTTTATTTTTAATTAGGGGCATTAATTGTTAGCAATAATTTTCTTATATCAAACTCAAAATTTCCACTCTTCATCTTCCACCAATTTATCCTAATTCTTAAGTATGAGTGAGGCCAACAATAATGCCTAATTTTTCTTCTCTACAATAGCCATTCAAATACTTGAAGAGAATTTTTATGCCTTACCTCACTTAAGTTTTCTCTTCTCAAGACTAAACATCTCTAATTCCTTCAACCTTGCATGCCATGATTCAAGGCCCTTCACTCTCCTGATTACCTTCCTTTCAACACTGTCCCTATTATCAATGTTTTTCCTAAAATATGGTAGCTAAAACTATATACCTAATCCAAGAGCAAAGAGGAAAATTTAGCTGAATGTTGCCTGATAGATTTGAAATTAATTATAGATATTATATAAGGTTACAAAAGAGAGAGATTTCAATGAAACAGATGTTAGGAAAAGAAAAAAAACATAGCTCATCAGTGTCTTAATGTTTAAATATTTGATGTTCGGTTTTTTTTGCCCCAATGAAGCTTTTAAGGTATTCTGAATTAAGTACAAAGCTTATGAAAAAATCCTTCAGTCCATTAAATATTTGTCAGGCTTCTGAAAACAAGATTATTCTTTGCTGAGACTTCCTTTCTGTTGCCCCCTAATTCCACAGGTAGAAGTGTTATGTAGGATGGTAATGGCTTGCCCTTTTTATGCTGTCTTCCATTTTGCTATTTCAGAACACTGGAAAAAAGACAACTTTGGTACTGATCTCTTCTGTTCAGTCACTTAAGTTAGAAGTAGTTCTTAGTAATCAGTATAATTAATAAACATATATAAATAGTCCTGTTGAGAATTGATTTTCATTCCATAAGTTAAAAATTTTAACAAAAATAAAAGATGCAAGTGAGAAATGGGATATTAGTTGAACTCCTGCTATTAGTTCCCTATGGAGAATGCTCTACAATTCAAGCTAATTAAACAAATACATGTTTTGCCAAAACTTGGTTTTTTTCTCTTTTTCTTTCACTAAAAGATGGGTATGTATATATGTAATTGGACACATTCAGAAGTGCAGAATTCATAGAACCAATGCATTTGGTAGCCATATGAAGCTTTGCTAATAATAAAGTCAGTCACAAACTTTAACAAAGATATGCCTTTGATCTGGTAATGAGTGAAAGTGAAGCACTCTGAAAGGATGAATGTAGAATAACCAGGGTATTTGGGTTGGTTTTTTTCAACAATGTTGAATATTTTCTGACTGTGCTTTATGTTAAATTCTTTCAAAATAGAAGAGCAACACTTTGATATGCCATTTTAAATTTAGAGTATAATAAAACATAAAATTATTATTAATAAGGAACCACTAAAAAGTGACATTATTAAATGGATATCAGAAGAAAAATTTCTGGGTCAAGTAAATAAAATGAAGCCAAAATTGTCATAATATTTACGTTTATATATAACTTAAATCCATGCCTTTCTAGTTGTGATTATGGATAGCTCTTTGAAATTTATACTTAACAGAAAATAAAATTGTTCACTTGATTGAAATATAAAATTTAGCAAAGATGTGAATTTTATAGCACTATGACTATCAGGTCTTCAGAGGAAGACCGGGGACACTATGGATAAACAAATTGACTTGGTATGGTCTTTGTTGTTAAATTAAGAAATTTTCTAGATACAAAAGTCTGGGGAGAAGGTGTTCTTTTTTGGAAATTCTATAGTTACTTAGACTTAAGATTTTATACAGTAGTGTGGTTGATATAGCCATTAAATCTCTACTAATTCAAAATACTTCTGAGGATTCTAATGTGCATTTATGATTTTGGTACTCATCTCTCCACCATTACCACATTCTTTTTTTTTAAATCCAGGGGATACAGAAGTAGTTCCTGATACACTTTTCAAACTTGTCAGCAAATACAAATGAGAATTCCAGAAGTACAAGATTGAATTCTGAACTATTTATGCCTGATTCATGAAGAGTTTGAAACACCACCACTAAGAAAGTATGCCATGTAATACCCATCCTACTCAAGGAAATTGTCCCATTTAGAAGCCCTGAAAAGCATCTACTTTTTAGAAGACTTCCAAAACATTCATCATAAAATTAAAGAGACCTTACCTTTAAAATTAGGTCTGATTCTTGCATCATATCCTGATGTCCTTCCCATTAATTTATCCAAGAAATCTGAAGGAGACATGGACTGTGAGGGGGGTTTTCCAGACCTGGAATCATGGTCTTTGCAGAAAGCAGTCCTAAACAAATAATTAGCTCAATTAGTAATGAGTCTTCACTCGAGGTTAGAAAAGCACACTGAATACATATTAGATTAGGGTGAGAATATTTCTTCAGTTTTAAACAAAAATACACAATGCATTACAAATAATAAAATAAAAAGATTCAAGTTTTTCCAGCAACATTTAAACTTCAATATACTCTAAATCTAACTTCTAGCAATGAAAAACTAGAAACATCAAATGTTGCCAAAGGTCTCAAACTTCAGCTATCAGGAAATGGAGGTGGCATGCTTATATGTTTCACACTATGGTTTATGCTCTTCATATAGTAGTTATTTTGCAGGCACAGTAATTCATCATACCCTAATGACAATGTTGACTTTTGCATCATGCTCTTCTATTAATGCCATTTTATAGTAAACTTCAACTTACAGGTGTTCAAACATTTCAGCCCTATATAGCAAAACTCTTTATATAAGTGGAAACTATAACCAGTAAATACAGAAATGATTCACTCAACTACTTAATTCTCAACTATTAGTTTCTTTTCTAGTCAAGTATCATTAATTATTTTCAAAGCAATCATTGTCTAAAGAGGATCATTTTAATGGAATTTAAATTCCATTGAAAACTATATCAGCAATGAACATATCATGCAATTCTATTATTCTTATCAGCTGTACTTTATATCTAGACATTCAAATTAGGAGTTCTCAACTGAAGTTTTCCTAAAAGTTTGTTCAATCGTGTATTTGAAATAATAATGAGGGAATGATATTTTCCATTCAACTTCTACTTTATTAAGGATTCATGAAATGAAAAAAATTTGGTTTTAAGGGAGATGAATTCTATTAAAAATTATATTGAATTACTGTACTCTAGTGATTATTTCCTAAATCATGAATTATATTTCTGTGAACTTTTAATAGTATTTTCCTTTAGCTCTACCTAAACCTGCCAATTCACAAGGTAACACATTATTTTCAGTTTTTTCAAACAAGTGGTAATAATTATAAATGTTAAGATAATATTATGAGCCCTAAGAGATTTAACTTTGTTATAATACAACTATATAGAAATATATAGAGGAATATATGATGAATAAAATAGCTGATGACGATGTTAAAATCTAACCTAATCTCCACCAACCCCCTTCATTTGTAGTGAGAAGTGTAACCCTGATGAGGGCATAGTAGGTTTCACCAGTACTCATGGTGCTATTTCCACACTTTTACTTTCAAATCCAAGAATATCAATACAAAAGCCTTCATCTTGAATGAAAATGAAATGAAGAAGACTGCACTGTGTGGTGTAAGCATCCTTTACTACTAAACTTCCCCCAAACCCCACCATTTCTCTTGCTATCATAGTCCAGATGACTTTTTCATTTACTGGGAATAATCTGAAATGTTGGTATTCCACTTGATACGACAACTTGTAAATTATGTAGTAATTTCAAACAAGCAAATTATAACATCATTCTTATAACCTATTTTCTATTTTATGCAAAAAGCATACACAAAATATTTATGATGATATCTTTAAACCATCTCAGACTCATATGTAGGGGGGAAAGTGGATTGGCTTTGAAGAAGGTAAGAGGTCTTTTCCCTTTGTTTGAGATTTCAAGAACATTCCTGAATAGTGCTTCACATACTGAGCTTGAGACTGTTGAGATATTGGGACCCTAGATAGCCTGGGAATTAAAGGAGGAGAATCCTTTTTCTTTTGTTAACTACAACAGTAATCTTTAGTTAATGGATTCATTCATTTTTCTAACTTGAGAAAAAATCATTCAGGCATCCTTTTAAACAACTTCAAACAAAATAGGAAGAGAAAAATACATCTCTACATGGAAAATTAAAACAGTATGCAACCAAAACTACCTTAATATTATATTTGTGTGTGCTTAAATATAATGAGTAAGATGATGCATCTTAAAAACTTGTATTTTTTTTATTATTTTGCCAAAAAAGAAGCTCTTTAAATGAACAAAAGCAATTTAACTATCCCCCATACAATTAAAATGAGAAGGGTTCAGATAATGCAAAAGAGACTTATGTGACATTTCCCCTTCTATTCAGTTCCATGCCTTTTAGTAAATATTAGCATGCAAAGTCATATCACCTACCTGAAGTGGTTTGTCTCTAAGAAAAATGCAAACAAGGCTGTCAAAATGTTCACTAGCTGCCGGTTCATTCCTGTTTCCTGTGAAGATTGTGGAAAATATCCCAGAAATGATGCCAGAAAAAAGCTAGGAGAAAGTACCTCTTATTGTCCAGATTCAAAATCTGTCAATAATCTAATTGCCTTGAAAATCAAAAAAAGATGTGGATTTGTATAGTTTGGGGAAAAAAAATAAAAAGTGCCAGTCCTGGGAATCATGGTCAGGTCAAACCCAGGCTCACTACCATCAGCCAACAAAAGAGAGAAAAAGCATCAGAACTGGTGAATCTCCCAACTGCTTTTCACTAAATAATAAAACGCTGCTACCTTAAGCGCATCACCATGCAAAAGGGAATGGTGACAATGCCATGCTGGAAGTCTGGCTGCTGAAGCTTTGATTTTATTCTTTCTATTTGGCAAATCCTTGTCCCTAAAAATATAAATATATAAAATCTTTAAATATATCCTATTTTTGAAAGGAGTTGTAAATGAAAGGAAGAAAGGGACAGTGTGTTTTGGGGTGGTGGTAGTGGGGGAAATTGCTAAGCTCCTGTGCAGGAATGAGAGCGATAGAAAGAGACAGGGACGTGATCTTACCCAGCCTATAAATTTCAGCACTTGGACAGCTCCAAGCTCTGTAGTGCGCATGTTTCCTTCTTCAGCCTTGTTGGGGCGGGGGACCGCGAGAAGCCTTTAACAAGAGAACGTGACTGGAGTCCAGACCTGGGCAAAGAGTGGTCCTCCAGCAAGCAGTGGGTGTACTGATGAGTCCTTTGACTAAAAGGAAAAAGCAGAGTATGAAGAGGGAAGAATAGGTGAGAGACCTTATATGGGTTAATAGAAAAATGAGTCGGGGGGCTTTGGGCACAGTGAGATTTCAGCTAAAATAGAAATTAAAAAGAAATTGAGAGAATGGAGGAAGGGAAATAAAGACATTTTAATTAGGGAGGAAAGCACCTGGAATTCTTAAAGTTAAAGAAATGGAGCTGGAATTTTTCACTCATATCATGAAAAGGGACTGAGTTTGTGGCAGAAAATGATCTTGTGAATGCAAGTGAAGGGAGCAAGGTGAGCACAAATTTAAGAATTCTCCATCCAAACATGGTCCTTTCATTAATTAAGATTCCACTGTTATTTCTATAGTATTGAAAAATCCTTCAACCTCTTGTTTTCAGAGGAAGCTCTGTCCTAAGTCATCCAAGTATCTCCTGAAATCCCTCTTCTAAGTGAATTCCACCCCCACCATACAGTCACAGTAGTGCCTTTCCTTTATCAGGAACTCAAATTCTTTACTACTTCGCAAATTCATATGAAGTTAACAAAAGACCAGAAGGGGGCAGTAGCAACCTGTTTTCTGCCCTTGCTGAAGGTGATAGGCCAGGGCTACCTGGAAGAGAGAGAGAGAGAGAGAGAGAG
>NW_025373084.1:0-4168 GCF_016433145.1 Gracilinanus agilis
TCTTCTTAATTTTTTACAATGGCTATGATTAGACTGATAAGTAGAACAGTATAATTTATAAATGTGATTGTGATAAGAAAGGCAAAGATGATCATTATGTGATTCTAAATCATTTAAGACATAGCTAAAGAAACATTTTTCTATAATAATCATGTATACATGTTTGCATATATATATATATGTGTGAATATAATATGTATGAATAAATATATATTGTATATAGTGAAAGTGATTTTAGCACTTATATAATGTGAACCTCAAAATTTAATTAAGAAAAAATAGATGTCCGTTCAGGAAAAATGATTTTCCATATTTTTTATTAAATTTCTTTTTTCTACAAATACGTTTCTTTTGATTTTCCCAGGGAGTGTACACACTGGGAAAGGGAACAATGAGTCCTTTATCAAGCAGAATGTAGAAAAGGTCAAGCCAATTCCAAATCCTAGGATGATTCAGTGGACACAGGAGACATTAAAATTCTGATACCTTACACTTATTACAGAGATGGAAATGAGCACAAGGAAAAGCTAAATAGGAATCCATGATTTTGACAAATATTTCAAGAAGGATGTGATTTCCCAGTTGATGATTATCAAAAAAATATAAACAGGCAGTTCTCATGTAAAAAATTAAAATGTCTATACTTGAGAAATACTCCAAATCACTGTTGATAAGAGAAATGCACGATAAAATCAATTGTGACATACCACCTCATACATATCAGAGTGGTGAAAATGGACAAAAGGGAAAAGTATAAACATTAGAGAGGCTCTGGGAAAATTGGGATACAAATACACTGTTGGTGGAACTGTGAACTCATACAACCATTACAAGGAAAAATATGGAACCATGCCCAAAGGGCCATAAGATTGCATACCATTTGACCCACCAATTCCACTACTAGATCTGTATTCCCAAAATATCAGAGATAAGGGGGAAAGACCTTCTTGAACAAAAAAAAAATATTTTTATCAGCTCTTTTGTATTGGCAAAGAATTGGCAACTGAGTGGGTATCCATAAATTGTGGAATATCTGAACAAGCTGTGATATATCATTAGAAGGGAAAACCATAGTGCCATAAAAAAAACAATGAAAAGGATGAGCCCAGAAAAAAGTGGGAAAGACTTATAGAAACTGATGCAATGTGAAGTGAGCAAAACCTGAAAAACAGTATATGCAGTAACTGAAATATTATTCAATGATGAACTGTGAATGTGTATTAGCAAAACAAGATTCTAAGATAACCCCAAGGGACTCATGATAAAAAAGAAAAAAGAGATCCTTGGCCAAAGAAGGAATTTTTGAAATCTCTTTGCAGATCAATGCAGGTCGTTTTTTTCTTTATTTCCTTCAAGGTTTTTTATTGCATATGTGTTATGTGTTCAGTCATGACATGAGGAATATGGAATTTAAGTATTGCATTAAAGCCCTGTTATAACCTATATCAGATTATTTGCCACATCAGAGTTGGTAAAGGGGGAGGGTGGGAAGAGAATTTGGATTGAAAAATTTCAGAAAAAATTGCCAAATATTGTTTCAAACTGCACTGGAAAAAAGGATATGGAAGAAGAAAATTGCAAACAACACCAGAATTATTTTAATTGGATAATTATCTTTCCCTCTCAATTCCAACACCAAAATAAATGAACTTCAAAGGTAGTATATGCATTCAAACATATGGAAAATTTCATTGCAATTCTATTAAGCAGTGTTGTCCTTTCAAGGAGATTCATATTGGTGTAACCATTCTCATTGGCTGCTCATTGCTCCCTGAAAGAATGAAAGATATTTCTAGACTCTTAGCTAACAATGCTTCGTTATTGCTAAGCATTGTTATATGTGGGATTATGAGTTGCTGTAATTAAGCTTAAGATGGCTATAACATTGCTTTATTGTGAATTCTGTACTCATTTGGTAATACATTACACATTTTAGCTGTGACGAACAAGAAAAATTGTCATCTATAACCATAATTCTGTAAGACTAACATCTACTAAGTTAAAGAGTTACTCTTTTACCTTCCAGGTTTATTAATTATTTTGAAAACATTGAGAGAAGTCTGTCAGGCATGCTTGAAATGATAGGGTTACATTTCAAAAACTGACTGCACATTTACTTTATTCAAAAAAAATTAAGAAAATAATTTCTTCCTCCTCCAACTCATCTGGCCCTCCAGAACAATTGAAATTTGACAAATATCAATCCTATTACATATGTATATTGTACAATATATATTGTTGTGGTTCAGTTTTCATTTCTTTTCAATTCTTCATGAACACATTTGGACTTTTCTTGGCAAAGATACTAGAGTAGTTTTCCATTTCGTTTTCTAGTTAATTATACATATGAGAAAACTGAGATGAACAGGGTTAAGTGACTTGCCCAGAGTTACATAGCTAGAAGGTGTTTGAGGTCATATTTGAACTCATGAAGATGAGTCTTCTTCATTCCAGGCCTAGCACTATATCTACTGTGCCAACTAGCTCTCTCTCTAGGTCTCTTAGTCTCAGTCTTTCTGTCTCTCTCTCTTTCTCTGTCTCTGTCTCTCTGTCTCTGTCTCTGTATCTCTGTCTCTCTGTTTCTCTCTCACACACACATACAAGTATATATGCATGGGTGTATACCTACATATGGGTACATACATGTTTCCTGTTTATAATTACAATCATCATGATAAGAAGAAAAAAACATTTTAGGTATGTTGCTACATTAGGCATTCATTAATAAATAATGGTATCTTCAGTTGTGGGAAGGGGCTTTCAGCAAAATTAATGAATTAAATATTTGGAGATAAAAGTCAGTATAACATTACCACTCCCACAGATGGCTTTTTGAGCAGAAATTCTGAATGTCTTCATTAGCCTCATTCATCTGAAATGAAAATGGCTAAGCTTTTTTTGCCCTGAATTGTTTTGTTTTCCTTTCTTTGGCATTGTCTTCATTAACATTGATTCATCCATTATTCACAGTGTTCTCTTGCTTTTCTTTTCTTCTATGTGTAATCAGTTGATATAAATGTATTCATATTTCTGTGAGTTCTTCATATTTTTTCATTGCTAAATGTAACATCATATTATGATAAGTTATAAAGCAGATTTTTTTCAATCATAGTCATATATTCTCTTTCTGGCTTTTTATATTGTAAATAGTGCTTGTATGCACTATTTTTAAATATTTTTAAAATTATATATATATATATAATTATATTTTTATATTTTTTTAATATATTTGATCCTTTCATTTGAATTGTTTAGGGCATAAATCCATTAGTAGAATCATACTGTCCTAATTCACTGGTCAAGTATGGATTGGAGGATGTTATATATTTTACTCTACATTGTACCTTTTAGACTCTCTGAGCACCCATTGTTCAAAATAGTCCTTATTTGATATTTAATATGTAAAATTTTAAACTCTAGATTATTGTTATTATCTAGCAAACACAAATATATTTTCCTTCCTTCCTAAAAGAATTAAACTCTTGAATTTTTCTCTATCCTATACCTTTTCTCAGATAACAGAATTTGAATAAATTATAGATATTTCCTCCAATTGGCCAACTCTGCTTTTCTTCCATGATCTACTCTCCCATTGAAGTTTTGCTGTGCTCAAAGATGGCCATCTTGCTATCACCTACAACTCTATTACTCCTATGATTAAGAACACTAAAATTCTCATTATGACAATATTTTATCATTAAATGCTTCCCTGTTCTTATGTTTACTCTAATCTTCTTCATCCTCACAGTGATCTCTATGCCCCACATCCATCAGTTTTTCCAAGTCTATTCCTCCTATCCTGATTATATTCTCTTCCATTATGTATGTCAAGCCTATCTAGTTATATCTTACTAACTGATCAGGATCTGACCCACCAAAGAGATTATTTCATACCTTTTCTTCTTTCTCTCTACACCCATAACATGCATCCTTCTTCTCAGGTAATGATCTTACCTGATAATTCATCCACAAAAATAAACCCATCTTTCTTCAATAAGACCTCCCTCTTCTCTCATTTTCACCTCTCACCACTGAAAAATATCTTACCACCATTACTACCATGTCCCCCTTCACCTGTTTCTCATGAAAAAATGGTCCTTCTCCTTATTAAAGCAACTCTCTCAGCATGTACCATTGTTGATCGATCTCTCTCTCTCTCTCTCTCTCT
>NW_025373085.1:0-1476 GCF_016433145.1 Gracilinanus agilis
ATATATATATATATATATATGAAGAGAGAGTGAGAAAGGGATGTATATATCAATTTTACCTATGGAGTCATAAAAAGCATATTCAATATTTAATCATATCACAAAAAATAAAAATATGACAAAATTATACTTTAAATTGAACTCAGAATTCATCACTACTCCCTGTATGTAAATAGCAATTTTTCATCAAGAGTAATTTGGAATTGTACTAGATCTTTGTATGAATTAGGACAGCCAAGTCATTCACAGTTGATCATCATTACAACACTGTTGTTACTGTGACCAATGTTTTTATTCATGCTGGACTGTATGCAAGTCATGCTGGAAATCACTGCAGGAGGAGCGGTTTTATATGTCCCCATTTGGACCCTATTTGCTGCCTGAGTATATAGAGCTCTGTCTTTCCATTTGCATTTTATGTAAGGAGAGATGGAGATGGACCTACTGAGTTTAAAAGGGTCAGAATGCCAAAAAGCATATATCTTTGATCTACAGTCTATGCCAGAAGACAAGCTGTGAGGAGGGAAATTCTATAATTCATTGAGAATAAGTCAATTCCATATGAAAATATCTAGCTAAGAACTGAGAAAATAACAATTCACTTTGCTGAATAGGTTACGTCATTTGGATGAAAAATCTGTATCTCTAGAATGGAAATAGATTTTTAAAAGGAAGACAAAGGAAGAAAGTAGTATAAAACTATGAAAATGAGGAAGAAGAAGAAGGAAAGAAGGAAGGAGGGAGGGATGGAAGGAGGGGTAGAAGGAGGGAGAGAAGGAAGGAAGGAGGGAAAATAAAGATATAATACAAAAAAAGGTGAAATGAAAAGAAGGAATGAAGGAAATGAGGAAGTGATGGAGAAAGAATGAATGGACAAGAAAACCAGAAACTGATATAAAAGGACATAATAAAAATCATAAGAAATGTGTGATAAATCTTAATTCCTTCACTTCAGAAATGTGTTAACACATACTAATAGCCCAATTGATCTGTCTTGAAAAATAAATTTATTTTAGGGAGGATATGGTCATAATATCATAGGATTTTAGAAATGGAAAGGACGTTATAGACCACCTAATCCACTAATATGTATTATATGTAAGAAAGAAAAGCCAAGAATATTTAAGGTTTTTTTAATGCTTCATTATCAATAATGCAAAAGCTTTGAAATTCATTGAAGAACTGTCATGCAAGTTGACTTTGAAGGGAACAAATGAATTTTAGTATTTGCTATAGAATCCAGGAAAATAAATCAGGGAATTCAATATTAGGATACAAACAAGATATTATTTTCTCCTCATTGACTTTGTCATGAGGATAATGAATTTCTCATCTTGCCTTTTAGCTTCTCCTGAGTCTTCCTCACAAGAACTAAACAGTCGAACTTTGTTATGGCAAATTTTCTATTTTGAAAATAAACTGAACAATCTCTTCTTAATTTTTTACAATGGCTATGATTAGACTGATAAGTAGAAC
>NW_025373086.1:0-6691 GCF_016433145.1 Gracilinanus agilis
AGAAGAAGAGGGAGAGGGAGAGGGAGAAGGAGGGAGAGAGAAAGAGAGAGAGAAAGATCATACTGTTCCTCACACAGACACAACCCAGCTGAAAGGAGGCAAGGCAGCATGAGAGTCTTCCCCTATAAAGGTATCATGAGGTTCTAGGCAACATTCTGGGCAGTTCTTGGGTTAAAGAAACAGATATCTTTAGCCTATATAGCCTTTATCTGAAATTCCCAGCTCTCTTGAGATTTGGGATCTGACATTTAATAGCTTTTAGCCATGGATAAGTCACTTAATTTTTCTGAGCCCCAGTTTCTCCATTTGAAAAATGGCATGTTGTCATAGAAATAAACCAAGGCGCAAAGTTTTTATGAACAAAAAGGGGAGCACCCAAAAACTAGAAGGTGGCATCATAGATGGGGAAAACAATATGACTGGCTGGAAATAAGGAATTCAGTCCTAGCAATAAGTTCTCCTTTCATCTTGTCACCAAGAAATGCTAATTGATTCCAGTCTTCCTCCAAGAAAAGTCATTAGATATAGAAAACAGAATTCTTCTAAAGGTACAAGAACAGCTACTGGTATAGAGATAACAGATTTCCTTTTTTTTTTTTTTTTTTTTTCTTTTTTTTTTTTTTTTTTTTTAACCCTTGTACTTCGGTGTATTGTCTCATAGGTGGTAGATTGGTAAGGGTGGGCAATGGGGGTCAAGTGACTTGCCCAGGGTCACACAGCTGGGAAGTGGCTGAGGCCGGGTTTGAACCTTGGACCTCCTGTCTCTAGGCCTGACTCTCACTCCACTGAGCTACCCAGCTGCCCCAGATTTCCTTTTAATTCAAATGCTTTATAGGGAAACTGGAATTTTAAACTTAACCTAAAGAGGAAAAACTTAACTTTGAACCTATAAACTTCTAAACTTACTTCAAAGAAAAAGAAATATGACTTAGGCAGGTATACAAAATGTTGGTAGTGAATCAAAATAGGCTCGATTACAAAATGGAATTATGGGACAGGAATGACTACATGGCTCAGAGGCCAGAGAGCCAGGCCTGGAAATGGGAGACCCCGGGTTAAGATCTGGCCTCAGACACTTTCTAGTTTTGTGACAAGTCATTTAACTCCAATGGCCTAGCCCTTACCACTCTTCTGCCTTGGAACCAATACTTAGTATTGACTCTAAGATAGAAGGTAAGAATTTTTTAAAAAAGAGTCATGGGGCAGCTAGGTGACCCAGGCTCAAACTGGGCCTCAGATATTTCCTAGCTGTGTGACCCTGGGCAAGTCACTTAACCCTATCGCCTAGCCCTTATCGCTCTTCTGCCTTGGAACTAATACATAATATTGATTCTAAGATGGAAGGGAAGGGTTTAAAAAAAGAAAAGATGGAAGGCATAAGCGAAAAATAAATAAATTGATTGATTAATGAATTAATAAATGGACACTTCTCCTCAATTGCCTAGCCTTTGTCCTTCTGTCTTAAGAGCTGTTTCTAAGTAAGAGTTCAAAAAGTGAACCTGCCCCCCCCAAAAAAATAGAAAAAAAATTGATTTTCTCAGATGCCACCTACCACACAGGATAAAACAAAAGTGCCATTATACTTAAAACAATTTTAAAGCCAGAAAAGACAATTAGTCATTTGATTTAGCAGAAAGAACACTGGAGTTGGGAGTAAAATAGTTAAATGTCGCTTCCAATATTTGCTAGGTACATGAGCAAATCATATAACTTGCTGAGTCTCAGTTTCCTTATCTGTAAAATGGGAATAACAAGTCACAGAAAACTCCACATCCTCGGCATACCTCACAGGTCGGGATGAGGAAAGTGCTTTAAATAGCATATAGCAATACATGGACATTAGTACATTCTTATTAGTCATTAGTCATTAGCATATTCTCTCTTGCCTCCTCGATGCAGATTAATGAAAGTGATGAATAGAAAACATGACCATCATTGGCCCAAGGGAAAAGAGATAAGAAGCCACTTTCCCCCCCTCCTTTGTGGAAGTGGAGAAAATCATGGGTGTGGCACAGAATGTAAGTTCCATCTATCAGACAGGGCGCATATGTCAGCTGGTATTACTGAATTTTTTCTTTTTTTAATCTTTGTGGCCAGACAAGGTATTTGGGGTCAATAACAGAAATTAAAAACAAAAGACTTCCATCATTTGGGTTTTTTAATTTTTGTGTTATAATTTTTTTTCATACCCTTACTTCCGTCTTAGAATTAATACTGCATATTGATTCCAAGGCAGAAGAGTGGTAAGGGTTAGGCAATGAGGGTTAAGTGACAGCTAGGCAGTGTCTGAGGCAAGATTTGAACCCAGGACCTCCCATCCCTGGGCCTGGCTCTCATGCCCCCTTATCATTTGTTTTTTCTTTAAACCTTAACTTCTGTGTATTGGCTCCTTGGTGGAAGAGTGGTAAGGGTGGGCAATGGGGGTCAAGTGACTTGCCCAGGGTCACACAGCTGGGAAGTGTCTGAGGCCGGATCTGAACCTAGAACCTAGGACCTCCCATCTCTAGGCCTGACTCCCAATCCACTGAGCTACCCAGCTGCCCCCTTATCATTTGTTTTTAAGTAGAAAGTACCTTCTAAATGAAAGCCAGTCTCCTCAGATCAGCAGGTCTGTGATTGTAGAAATAATAGAGATCTGGGTTCTAGTCCAGATCAGTCATTCACTTTTATGTCCCAGATGGATCCCTTTGGCAGTCTAGAGAAGCCGCTGAGCACCTTTTCAGAATTTTGTTTTTAAATGGATACAAAAGAGGGCGGCACAGGAGAGCCGGGCCCAGAGACAGGAGGTCCTGGGTTCAAATCTGTCCTCAGATACTTCTTAGGTGGGTGACCCTGGGCAAGTCACTTAACTCCTATCGCCTAGCCCTAACAGCTCTTCTGCCTTGGAACTATTACATAGTATTGATTCTAAGACGGAAGGGAAGGGTTTAAAAAAAAAAAAAAGATGGAAGGTATAGGCTAAAAAACAAATAAATGAATGAATGAATAAACAAACAAACAAATGGGTAGAATAAGACACAGAATTACAAAGGAAACCAAGTATACTTTAAATAGTCATCAATTTTTAAAAAAGATATTTTGGAAAGAATTTCCCAGTCCCCAGGTAGCACAGTGAATCAAGTGTGGACAAGACACCAAGTCTGGGGTCTTCCTGGCTATCTCAATCAGTCAACCGATGGTGTTTAGGATGCTGGATTTGGACTTCTGGAACCTTCAGGAACCAGCCCATCCCCCGCTCGGGCAGTCCAGCTTCCTTTCCTTGGCCAGACTAAGATGGCTAAGAGGGGTGGCGGGTGGATAAACAGAGGCTTCTGCTCCCTCTTCCTTGGGGGCTCCCGGAGGAGGTTCCCCGGAGAGCCGATGGAATAGGCGCCCGCTGCACCCACGAGCCCACGGCCACGGGACTCCACGGAGATGATTACAGCCTCCCAACTCGTTCTGACATCTGAGGATCTCTAAGCGCCAGACTTTCATCATTTTACAAGCGAGGCCCCAGGACGCCGGGGGAAGGGCAGAGGCACAGGAAGCCAAGAGGCGAGTCCTCCGGGGCTGGACAAGATGGAGAGACTATAAAACAGCGGGGTTCTTGGGGCTGGGGGGAGGCCCCCCTAATCGTGTTCAGCCCGACACAAAGTCCTCGGAGGGAAGGCACCGGATTCTTTGGGCAGCCATGAACCAGGCCAGTCCCCAGCCTCGAAACCAAAGCTGACCCAGAGGATGAATATTTCAGGCTCCGGAGAACCGGACACCAGAGCTGCCTTGGGTGGCTTCGAACTCTGCTCCGGGCTCCCAGCGCCCGTGGCGAGACGCCCAAGGCAGGGGGAGGGGCACGGAACGAGCCGCGGAAAGGCACCCAGGGAGGAGGAGCGAGGGCTGCCTGCTGACTCATGAAGACCCTGTGAAACTCCGGCAGCGTTTCCATCGGCGCCTCCGCACTCCCCCACGGCTTCCCCCCTGGCCTCCAGGACCCCAATTTTACTAAAACGGAAGGGGAGGGGGGGGAAGGGCAGCTGGGAACCCCGGACGTTCCAGAGTGGCCGAGGAACTGAGGGCTCTCCCCCCACTGCCCCTTCCTCTCCGCCCCGGAGCAGCTCCCCTTCCAGTTCCACACAAACAAAATGAGGCTCAAACACAGATACCGGGGAAAGAGGCCCAGGACCTGAGTTCGAGTCTCGCTCTGTAGGTGTGAGGTTCTGAGTAAATCGCTTCAGTTTTGCGTTAGGAGAGGTTGGACGAGGACTCCACGAGCTCTAAAGTCTCCCGAGGTACACCCAGAGACCCGCTTACCCGGTCAGACAGCTAGGAGAGCGCGGCGTCGAGACCCTGGACAGGCACACCCGGCCACGCGAGGCAAAAAAATGAGACGACAGAACAAAATAAAGACAGAGACGCCCATTGAGCAGGCAGAGGGAGAAATGTAGAAGTATATACGCATACAGAGGTGTATATTATATATGTATATTGTATACACATACCACGGCAGAGCCAGAAACACGTCGGTCAGAGAGAGGTATAATTTTATACACAAATCTGTATACTATATGTATATTATATCCTATATTATGTTATGATATAATATGTAATAGTATATTATATGTAAAATATACACCTACAGAGACACACACATAAAGCAGAGGGAAAAAGACATTGGCCAGAGAAATGTATGTAAGCACACACACATATGTTATATATATATATACACATACATATATTATATATAATACACACAACAGCAGAGGGAAAAACACACTGGTCAGAGATATGTATAATTGTATACACAGATATGTATATTACATCATGTCCTACTATGTTGCGCCATATCACTTATGTGATATTTTATAGTTGTGTATCGTATGTATGACATACACACGCATACACGGGAGAACTACATGTAAGTACACACATATTCATAATATAGATTATACGTGCATATCACACACGGGGCGGAGGGAGAAACGCGTTGGTCAGCTATATATAGTGTTATACACACATGTGCACATTATGTGGCTATCATTGGAATGTTAGAATATTATAATACACAGAGACAGACACGCAAACAAGGCAGGGGGAGAGCTACATTGGCCGGAGAAATCTATAAATATTCAGACACAAGCGTGTATTAATACATAATACAAACACACCCGCAGACATATACGACAGCTGAGGGAGAAACACGCCGGCCGGAGAAATCTATATAAACCATCATTCCCACTTATGTGCGTACAGATTAGATGACACGCACACGCGGCCAGCGGCCCCCGGAGCCCGAACTCCGAAGGGACCCTAAAGAGCAGGCAGCGAGTCTCCTTCCCCGCGGCCGGCTCCTGGGCGGACGGAATCCAATCCCGAGCCACCACCCGAGCGGAGAGGGATGAGGAATGCAGCCCGCCCCGGGCCTTCCCTTCCCATCTGGCCTTTCCCTTTCCCTGGTCCATTCCCAGACTTAGTTCCAATCAATCAACAAATAGTTCCTAAGGCTCGAGGCCGCGCGGGCTCTGCGAGAAACGAGCACTACTTCCAAGTCCCCACCTTCCCTCCGCGAGCTTAGATTGGAGCACAAGAGCCCGAACCTGTAGAAATGGGGATGGAACAGATCCACCCCACGCAGAAACCGGGGAGTCGGGGGAGGGAGGGTCCCGGCAGCGGGTGCTTCAACCACCTGAAACTCGGGATCCCAAAAGGGGGTGGTGGAAGGAGGAAACGACGAAAGCAAATACTTGGAGACGGGAGAAGAGTGTTGGACTTTTGGTTTGGGTCTGTTTTCGTGGATTCCGAGAGTCCACGGAAGAAAGTAAGAAGTCTGGGAAGGTAAGTTAGGGCCAAGTTGCCCAAGTTGGAGGCCTTTATCCTATCGGGTCTGAGAGGCACCGGAGAAACACTGGTGATTAAGAAGTCGGGGCGGGAGGGGGTCGCGATTACACCTGAGCTTCAGGGAAATCACTTTGCGGGCTGCGTGGGGGAAGTCTGGGAGGCCCAGTTGGGAAAAGCCCCTTCCCACCACCCCGGCTTTACCCCGGGGAGCCGCTTCCTACCTGCCCGCCGGCCGAGCTGCGTTTTTCTGGAGGGCTCCCGGCTCTCCAGTTTCGGCCCAGGCTACTTTGGCTTCCAGGTCTCTGCTGCCCCCACCCACGGAACCGCCCCAAGGAGGGCGGGGCCAAAGGGCCCGCACAGCCCCCAACTTTTCTTTTCATCACCCCCCACCCGGCCCCGCCGCTTCGGCTCGGGCTGCAGAGGGCGCCCGGGAGCCCGACTTCAGCTCCGATGGCCGCGCCTCCCGCCCAAGTGTGTGCTCCCGGGACTGTCGGTAGGAAGATGCCGGCTCTGAGGGCGGCGGCCCTCCCTGCCCTTTTGTGATCGGGTGGCTCGCCATCCCTCTCCACCATCCCGCCCCTCCCTCCCTCTGACTCTGGATAAAGGCCTTTATGCTCCTTCCCCTCCTTTCCAGCCCTTCCAAGTTAGCTGCCGAAAGCCTAAAGAGTTTTCTTCCCGGCCATGGGCTTCCCCTAATGTGCTCTCCCGGGCTCTGGGGATCGCGGGGAGGGCGGCGAAGCACAGCTTCCAGGCTGCCGCCTTTCCGGGAATGGCCCCTACTGCCTTCCCAGACACCTTCTACCTCCATGCGTGTCCCACAGGAGTTCCCATAGGCCCAGAACACTCACACACACTCACTCACTCACTCACTCACTCACTC
>NW_025373087.1:0-4205 GCF_016433145.1 Gracilinanus agilis
TATATATATATATATACTTAAGATTTGGGAGTATCTTTAAATAACATCATTAAATACTTTTAAGATATATATATTTTTTAATTTAAGTCCCTTTTCAAGCTTTTGATAAACTACTTTTTTACCTCTCCTTTGTGACCCAATGTTTTATGAGGCAATATGGCTAACAGTTTTTCACTATCTTGTTCTTTAAGAAATTATGCATGGATTTATATAAATACCACAATTTCCCAGCTGTAACCTTCTACCAGAAGTCTTTCGTGACTCCTTCACCAACTAGATCAGGCACCTTTCAATGTATATATTTGGAGAAAAATCTTTTCCAAATAAGAGATACAGTTGATCACAAAAAATGAAATGTTAAATTTTCCTTCAATCAATCAATATTTACTAAATGCCTACTATGTACATGACATTGTGCTAAATACTAGGGATCTAAAAACAGACAAAAGATATTCCCTGCCTTAAAAGAACTTATGATCTAATGGGAGAGACAATATGAAAGCAATTATATGAAGAGTGAGCTAAATACAGGATATATAAGAAATAATTTACAGGGAGAAGGCACTGTAATCAAGAGGATTTGGGAAAGACTTACTGAAAAAGGTTTCTCTTTAGTCAAAATTTAAAGGAAGCCAGAAAGGTCAGTAGTTGGAGCATAAGATGGAGAGTATTCCAGATATGGGAGACAACTAAAGAGAATGACGAGAAAAAAAAAGAGTTGGAGTGTCTTGTTCCAGGAATAACCAGGAGGCCAGTATCTTGCATCAGAGGTGTAAGAAGTCTGAAAATGCAGGAGGAGCCCAGAATATTAATGGCTTTGAACACCATGGGCTTTTGTATTTGAGATTTTGTACTTGTACTTGGAAGCAATAGGAAACCACTGAAGCTTGCTGAGTAGGGGCTAAAGGGTAAAATTATCAGATCCAAGTTTTAGGGAAATAATTTTTGTTGCTTAATGGATGATTGATTGGAGTGGGGGAGAGATTTGAGGGAGGAAAACCCATCAGCAGGCAATTGTAGGAATCAAGACTTAAGTTGATGAGAGTCTGCACTAGAGTGGTGGCAGTGCCAGATAAGAGAAATGGGAATAACAGAGAGATGTTACAAAAGTAAAGTTGACAGGCCTTGACTACACTTTGGTTTAGGGAAATGAGAGATAGTAAAGAATACAAGATAACTCCTAGGTTGTAAGCCTGATGGCCTGGGAAGATAATGTTGCTCTCTAAATTAATAAGGAAGGTAGGAATAGGGGATATCTTATATGGAAAAATAATGAGCTAAATTTTGGACAAAGATGTATGCTGGTTATGAAGTTTGAGATATCTGAAAGGCAATTAAAATTGTGAGATTGGAGATGAGCAGAAACATTGGGACAGGAAAGAAAGATTTGAGAATCATTGGCATAGAAATTGTACTAAAATCTAAGGGAGCTGATAAGATCACCAAGTGAAGCAGTATATCTTCCTTAATAGTGAAAAGCCTTTCTCCAAACAAAAATAATGCATTTCCAATGAAACTAGAAAACATGAAATGATGAAAAGTTGCATTAAATATCAGATATTTAATAAATTTATGATATGGTTCAAAAATCTAATATACGGGAATTAACACAAATTTGTAAGACCATTCTCCAATAAATAAGTAATTAAAGAATAGTAAGCATCAGGGTTCAAAAGAATTTATTAGTAATCTATTGACAGTAAATCTACCAATCTATCAACACGCATGTAAAAGGATTGCACCAAATTATTACTAATAAAAGAAATGCATATCATGTTCACCCTAAAGCTTTATCACATACCCTTCAACCAGAAAAAAATGGCAAAAGGTAGAAATAGTCAATGTTGTAGGAACTAAAAAAAGACAAGAACACTCTTAGTGGAGCTATGGATTGATCCAACAATTCTGAAAAGTAAATTGGAATTATGTTTAAAGTGACTAAAATGTCCATATCCATTGAACAAGGAAGTTTAGATAAGGACTCTGCCAATAAATCTGCCAATAGTTTGCACTGTACTTGAGTCATAGACCTATGCTATGTGATTCCAATTGGCATGTGTTCTAAACATTAAGTTTTTATAGATTTGGAAGAAATTTTTTTCAGAATTTGAATTTTTTTTGTTTCAATTAAAATTTAGATTATTTCAAAAATCACAGAATAACACATTTTAAAGATGATAAAAATGAAAATAATCAAGTTTAAAGAGCACTAAAAAAGATATAGGTATAACTGTGATATTGGTGGAACTCTAAATCATTAACCTAATTCTGGAATTATTCTTCAGAAGTAACTAAAATGTTCATATTCTCTGATCTAAAGCATTCCTTGCCAGATATACACCAACGAGCCAAAGATAAATAAAAAAATTAAAAGTTCCCTTTACACTAAAATATTCCTAGCAGCACTTTTTGTAATAGCAAAGAACTGGAAGCAAACAATATACTTATGTATTAAGGAATAGCTATGCAAATTATGATACTCAAAAAAATGAAATATTATTATAATAAAATAAATGACAATATGGATAATTGAGAGGAATGTGAGAAGGTATGTATGAACTGATATGTGGGAATGAAGCAGAAACAAGAAAACTATACATATAATGGCTAGGACAATGGAAAAATGGGGAGAGGATGAAACTGAACACTTTGTAATTATAAGGATAGAGGAAAATGCACCTTCCTCTCTTCTTTGAAGTGAAGGAGGATTATAAATATACTTTTTATACTGTCAGATTCACTTGATGTGTTGGTTGGTTTTGCTGAATTGGTCCATTTCTCTTTTTTTTCTCAAAATTTCCTTGTTTATTGGATTGGTTAGTTGTATGGCAGAAAGAACTCATATTTATAAATGAAGTGATGTAAAACAAAAGAAAAAATGAAATTATAAATCTCAAGGAGCAAAAATACATAAATACTTTCTTTTTAAATTTTATTTGTTACTTCCCATTAGCAGTAGCCATCCCTTCTGTCAGGGTGAACATCTCCATTTCTTTGAAAGAATTAGCTCACCAGCTAAGAATTTTGAACTTTTTGGTTTAAGACTGCTTTGCTCCCATGCACATCTATGACCTTGTTTAATAAAGATTGTTTTTAATGTTTCAACATTGGATATTTTTCATTTTTCTTTCTGTTCAGGGAAAGAGGGACAGAAGTTTCAGAGGAAGCTTGTGTTTATTACTGTGCTTTGAGATGTAGATGCCCTTTGGGGAAAGAGAAACCCAAGTCCATAGGGTCTGTGCCTCAATTTACATGAGCTTCAAATCAATAGATTTATAGATTTATTAATAAATTAAATTTATTAAATAAATTAATAGATTTATAATTACCATTATAAGCAATGAGATTAAATAAAGTTTTCCTATACACATAGTTATGGGGAGCATTTTTATTCAGCCCATAGTTCCTGCATAGGTGCGACAAATTGTTTTACATCAGTGTTAATTTATGTTTATGTAGTATTACCAATGGACATCAGTAATACTGTCAGCAACACCAAGAGGATTTTCGCTGTCCTAGCACTGGCAGGGATCACTCAATTCTGTCATCAAGTTGAAATCGTTTTTCTTGTTGAAATAAGCAATTAAAGAGAATGTCCCAATAATAAATCCATAAAAGTAGATTGCCAGATGCTGCATTTCACAGTATAATTCCACATACTATTCAAATCTGCTGAGGAAAATTAATATTAGCCTCCCAAGGTCAGGCTGAAACAGCGTACTTCCAATACTTCCAAGCTAAGCTTTTTACAAGGGCCCAAGTTACTAAAATGGGCTGGGACCTTTTGTCTTTTGATAAGACCCTGAAAGGACTAAAGGCATTTTGAAGGCAGGACTGTAATTTCAGCCATGATGAATTCTGACCCATTTGAAAGTAAGGTGGTAAAAAGCAATATGTGTCAGTTATCCTTATTTAGGCAAAGACCCACCTCTCCAATAATGAAGGAGGGGTAAGGTCTCTAAGTCTACACCTCTTTCAAAATATCCATCAATGGGGAGCTGCTAGGTAGCTCAGTGGATTGACAGCCAGGCCTAGAGATAGGAGGTCCTAGGTTCAAATCTGACCTCAGACACTTCCCAGCTATGTGACCCTGGGCAAGTCACTTGACCCTCACTGCCTAGCCCTTACCACTCTTCTGCCTTGGAACCAATACACAGTATTGACTCTAAGACCGAAGGTAAGGGTTTAAATATATATATATATAT
>NW_025373088.1:0-10510 GCF_016433145.1 Gracilinanus agilis
ATATATATGTATACATATATATATATATATAAAATCACTTTTTTCCCAAATAGTAGAATAATGACAATATGTCCTACGTGTGCTTAGAGATGTTTAGAAAGACAACTCTGATGGACTTGGTAATGCTTTTTGTCATTCAAATTCAATTCAAATACATTCTAACTTATTTTCCTTATATTTGGAAAAGTATTAATTTATTCTTCTAATTTTTGTTATCTGTTCCCACACTACTAAATCATACAACCTGCTTCCCTACCTAATCATCTACTTGTTAAGTAATCACTTAGAGATCAACATGTTTGAATAATTCAGCATTCTTGCTTAAATATGCTTTTCAATAATATATTCTAAAAAGTAAAAGTTCACAAGCATTTGTGTCATTCTGAAACTTTATTAAGTATAACTTATGAGATCAGTTAACATTCTTATCAGTCACTTGAACATGAAGTAACCTGAATTGTTTCACCTGTTTTAAATGACATAGAAATCTCTTAAGAGTGCTATTTTAATTACATTAAGCGTGTTAAAAAAAAGGCAGTGCAATAATGAGATTCTGGATAGCATTTGATTTTGAGATTGCTTTTCATTTTCTTTGGTACTAATTGGTCTTTTGCTAATATTTCCTATTAAAAATTATATACTTCTCTGAAGTAGGTTATAACTATCAATTAGTCATGACAATGATTCCCAAGAGGGAAAAACAGTAGTATTTGTGTTTGGGAAAGTATATAAGTAAAAAAGAAGTTTGTTATGCTCAGATTTTTCAAGGTAACCTTTTTGAATGCTATTTTGTTTAGTATACTTATAAATCATTGCTTACACACACATTTATTCATATATACACATATGCATACATACATACATGCTCACACACTTACACAAACTCATGTATACATGTCAATTTTTTTGTCTTTCTGTTATCGTTTTATGAATATCTCTGAATGATGTGGTACAAGGATATGCTGATAAATTCCAGTTTCTATTATTTTCAGGTATGTTATTTTGTCATTACTTGCTGATGAAATGAAGTGCCTGTGAAGTAAAATAGTGTATAACATTAGCTTTCAAAAGATTCCTCTAGAGTGATGACCATTCATTTACATATCCATTTGAGTTAACAGACTTCAGTGATGGGAGGAGGTGTGGGATAGCACTCTGTGTATCAGCAGATAATTAGCATCTATTTATATCATTGAGAAATAGGAGAGTCAATTTAACTGGTTTGGTAAATATTCTTTTTTAGCCTATTTATCAACCACATTAAAATAACTACTGTGTCCAGGCACCATGGAAAAATCAGTCTTCATCAGGAATTTCCCATAGTATTAAGGTGATTTTCCCATTTTCAAAATTGTTATAGTATTACATAGATGCAGCCTTTGGATTTTATCTACTTATATCCATTATTAAAAATTATTCCAATATCTTAATGAATGCTAGAAACCATACTTTTTTTTCTTTCTCCCTGGAGTAGTTAATCCATTCAACTTCTAAATTCTAGCCCTAAGCCAGAGTTCTCTTGGTTGGTGAGTAAGTGCAAATTTACCTAGTCCATTATATCTAGTGAGGCCCAGATTAGACCATTTGGGACATCCCATTTAGATATCTGCCCTGGCTATCTTCTCAGCTATCCTATTGCTTCCCATGAACATTCTTTCCCATTACCCAATACAAAACATTTTCTACCTCTTGACTTATGCCTACACATAAAATTAGTTCTACTATCACTTCTTAAAAGGGCTGCCATTTTCTATACTCTGCATAATCTACTCTCCTATTTATTAATACATTTCTCCTATAGAAATTTCATTACCACACCACCCTTCACTCTGAATTTCCTCTATTTTTTAATTTGTCAGTAAATATTTATTTAGTACCTATTATGTGACAGGTATTGTGCTAGGTGACAAAATGCAGTTTCTAAAAGGCAATGAATATTTTTTATTTAAATTTGTGTCCTTGTAAATAAGCACAATAGCTAAAACATAGAATAAGTTTGTTTTTTCCATTCATTCACATTCACTTAATCAATAGCAATAAGACAGAATTTCTATTTGGCTAGGCTTTTTCCTCTGAGTGGATTTAATAATATAAGAAACTTTCCACATCCTCTTTTGAAGAAGGATCACACCCGTTTCACTGCTCATGAAGTTATTTAGATTTCTCATCAGTAAGCATTTTCTCAACCATTCAATACAAAAATCATATTTCCCAATGAGTATAAAGCAAGAAAATGGCCATCCTAAATCTAGCTTGGGTAGAAATTTGGATATATGTAAAATAAAAATCCAAATATAAATTATGGTACTAAATTATTCAAATGACTTGGGAAGCTACATGATATTGGTATCATCAAAACTGCATCAACTACTTTGTTAGCATTTATAAAAAAACTGGAAAGTTTGCAAGGTGTTGATGTAGTGAAACATGTAATAGTTCTAGAATCAGCAGATATCAGTTCTGGAGTATATGACAACCTCCTTTTTCCTCACTTGTAAAATGAAAGGAATTAGATTATGTGGCCTTTGACATCAATTCTGTTTTGAAATCAATGATCCTATGAACAATCCAATGTGATCTGTTCTATTAATATTATTGGGTTTTTTTTTTTACATTTTAGAGAAGACCAAACATACTAATAGATGTTAAACATCTTGCCCAAGATTTCAAAGTTAGGAAGTATCTACATTCATATTTTAAACCAGGCCATACTAAGTTCTGTGAACTCCTTTAGAGATTATTATTTTTACCTGTCTTTCCCCAGGCTTAGCAGATAGTGCCTGGCACATAGTAGAAATATAACAAAATGCTTATATACTTGACTTGATAGAAATCTATCCATTGTATCTTGTTGCCTCTCTCACAAAAAGTCATAGTGTCAGCTAACTCCTATACTTTGCTTGAACCTTCTACTCTATGCATGAAAGTTGCTTTTCATGAAAAAAAAGTATAATGAGGAAAAGATAACCCTTCTCACCAAGGCCAGTTCCTATATATGTTGCCTTAATCTCACATGTCTTCTCCAACAGTTTGCCCTGTTCTCTTCCCTCCACCCTTCATTTTTCTCATCTTGAATGTTCCTTCTTTTGGATTATCCCTCTTTTACCTAATAAATATAGCCATGTTTTTATCCTCCTTATATTTAAGATAAAATAAATAACTCACTAGTTTCTACCCTTCTCATTGAATATAAGTCATGTTCAGCCTTTCTTGACCTTAGAAAAACTCCTTGGAAAAGTTATATGCCATTTTTTCATTTCCTCTCAATCACAGTCTTCCTAATTTCTTGCATTTTACTTCTGGCCTATCATTCCAATGAAAGTGCTTTTCCCCTAATTTTACTAATGACTTTTAAAAACACTTTCCTTCCATCTTTAAATCAATAGTGTCTGTTGGTTCCAAAGAAGAGTGATAAGGGTTAGGCAATGGGGGTTAAGTGATTTGTCCAGGGTCAAACAGCCAGGAAATTATATGAAACCACATTTGAACCCAGGATCTCCCAACTCTAAGGCTAAATCTAAGATATCCAGTGAGCCACTTAGCCCTCACTCCATGATTTTTTTAATTGCTAAAGTATCTTTTTCTCAATACTTAATCTTTACTTTACCATTTGACACTGTTGATCATTTTCCTTTTAATATTCTTTTTCTCCTTAGGTTTTTCATAGCACTACTTTATTTTGCTTCTATTCCTACTATTCTGATACTTTCAGACTGTCTCCTTTGCTACTTTATCAACCACTTGATTTCCACTTATTGTGCATAAACCCCAAATCACTTTTTGAGTTCTATTCTCTCTTCTCTTTACCTTCTTTCTCTCTCAGGAACTTCAATTTGATGAAATTTTTTATTCTTTCTATGCAATGATTTCCTGATCTATATATCTAAATCTATTCTTCTTTCTGATCTCCAATTCTCATATCATAAACTGCCTACTGGAAAATCCAAACTGAAAATCATATATACAGCTTAAACACACAATGTTCAAAACAATACTCACTTTCTTGCCCACAAAATCTACTCTTCTTCCAAGATTAAAGTCCAGGAAATTTTCAACCTTCCATTGTCTAAGATTCACAAACTTTGTATCATCCTTGACTCTTCCTGATCGCTCCAACTAATTGTCAAATAATGTCACTTCTATGTCCACAATGCCTCATGAAATCATTCCTTCATCTTTATTGACACCCATTATATTTCTTAAGACATTTACCACTTTACTCTTGGACTATTGCAAGAGACCTTTTTTAAAAAAAATCCCTCTACTTCAGCCTTTTTTCTAAACCAATCTATCTTCTGACATCCTTTATATTTGTTTCCTAAATTATAAGTAAGGTCAAATTACTTCCTTACTCATTAAACTACAACAACTTTTCTATTTCTCTGGAATAAGATATCTAAAGATTTTAATTTAATTTTCTTCACAATCAGGTCGTTTTCTATCTTTACAATCCTCTAATATATGATTCCTTTCTATGTACATTGTAGGAAAGTTTTCAGAGTCCATATTTATTTCATGCATAATTAGAAATGAGTAATTCATAGAACCTGTTTGAATATAAGCTTTTTTAAAAAAAAACCTTAACTTTTATGTATTGGCTCCTTGGTGGAAGAATGTAAGGGTGGGCAATGGGAGTGAAGTGACTTACCCAGGGTCACACAGCTTGGAAGTGTCTAAGGCCGGATTTGAACCTAGGACCTCCCATCTCTAGGCCTGACACTTAATACACTGAGCTACCCAGCTGCCCCTTGTATATAAGCTTTTTGAAGATGAATACTGTTTTAGCTTTGTCTATCTGTCACTAGCAATTAGGGCAGCTATTGGAAAATAAGTAAGAATTTTAAAAATTCTTGCTGGTTGATAAGCCATTTAAACTTGTTACCTCTTTGTGTGTATATGTATACACACATGTACATGTATGTATCTCTATGTGTAAGACACATAAAAATAACATCTTTCTATAGAGAAATTCATTTCAAATTCTCCAACCTTTTCAAATTAATAGCTTTCTTACTCATCACCTTATTTATTGATCTTATATTATTTTAGAATTTATTTGAAATACGGTCATTCTTGGCTCTAGTATTGCAGGTGCATTTTAAAGTATTAGCTTTCACAACAGCAAACCAGGAAAGAGAACATCTATTCCCCCCAACATACATTTTTGCCAAAAATGTAAATATAAATGGGTCTGAAATAAAGCATTTTTATTTCTCTCTGAATAAATCTAAAATGAAGAACATTGGCCACATAGTCTAAATAAGATAATTATTTCTGTGGGGAGATTTTAATATCAGAGACATACATATTCAAGGATTAATGACCAGTGATTTTAGGCAAGTCCTATTATCAGAATCATTCTTTTAGAAATAATTTAGTTTTGACATATAGACTTGAGGAACATTTTTATGCACTTTCCTTTCTTGTAATATTAATAAAAATTAGCTTGTTAATATTGAGCAAATCAATGAAAATTAATAGCATACATTAATTTTTTATTAAATTTCTAACTTTTGTTTCATCTCAAAATTTAAAAAAGAAATTCAAAATGAATACAGTATACTAAAATGAGAGAGAAAGACTATTTGAAATTACCTTCAGTTTCACTTTCTTCATTAAGGTCTCGTATAGCTTTTAGGATATTTTAAAAATTAAAAAGATTTTGTGATTTCTTATTCTTTCATGTTGTTTAAATTTCAAAAATGTTTGTACATAAATTGATCTGTTAGAGTTCTTTCATGACTGTCTCTAACATTTCACAAGGATCATAGTATACTAAAAAAGTCTTCCAAAACTTAGTGATATTTTTTCTAATATATGGTTAACTTAAGGAAACCTTGTATCCTACTATAACAATCCACCTTCCTATGTACTGGATAACTATTCTGTTCAGCCAGGGATAATATTAAAGGAATAATGTTAAAAATGAATAAACAGGGGCAGCTGGGTAGCTCAGTGGAGTGAGAGTCAGGCCTAGACACAGGAGGTCCTAGGTTCAAACCCAGCCTCAGCCACTTCCCAGCTGTGTGACCCTAGGCAAGTCACTTGACCCCCATTGCCCACCCTTACCAATCTTCCACCTATGAGACAATACACCGAAGTACAAGGGTTTAAAAAAAAAGAATAAACAGATTTATTCTCCTCTACACCATCAGGAGTTAACCACAGTACATGATAGAAGGACACTGCATCTGGAGATAAAGAACCTGGGTTTAAACCCTTCACTGAAGGAATACCAATCTAGCTTCAAGTAAGTCACTTAACATAAATAGATTTCTGTTTCCTTTTTGGTGAAAGGAGATTATTGAAGTATAAGTATCCACCCAGCTACAAATATATGATTCTTTAAGTAACAGGTTGGGAAACCCTGCCTTTTGGAGTTATTATTATGGGAGATAAAGTGGTTCCTACCTTTTAAGTCTTTTCTAAGGCAAAATATACCTGTTTAGAACATTCAGGAAATGATGAGAAAGTAGGATTTTTAATATTGTTTTGATTTTAAAAAGCAGAAAAGTGTTTTGATTTACATTTGTTTGCTTTTTAATAGACCTGTAATTCCACTGGAGTATAGAACAACTGATAAGGAAATTATTTCAATGCAGGTCAGGTCCTTTACTGAAACTTACATTCTTAAAGGGTTGATTTAATGTCTTTTAAAAGTAGCATTATGTACTTTATAGAGATCAAAACACTGCTCTGTTTCCCTAGGAGTAAGTATGGACTTTGACTCATATATTCTGTGTAACTCTAGACAAATAATTTAATCCCTCACCAGCTAACACAGCTATCAAAGGAAAATTATATTAAAAATGTGTAAAACATACTAAAGTTTTGCTATCATTTAGAACTATGAAAAAGTGCATTGTATGTGAAACAAAATTTAAAGATATATGCTTCAATACACAGTTATCTTTAAAAAATAAAATTAGGAAAATATCATCAGAAAAATTAATTATAATATACAGTTTTTTTTGTATTGTTTTTTTCTACAAAATAGCTCTTATAAACAGTGTATAGTAGTACCAAATTTGAGATGACCAACTCATTTAGAGTTGAAAAACTCCAGTCATGACAATACTGCTTTGGTATGTTATCTTATTGTTATCATTGTTTTTGATGTAATTATTGCATATTTCTCTGATTTATTCTTTGATTCAATCATTCTTTAAGATGTGAATATATGACTTCCAATTAATTTTAATCTATATTTCTACAGTCCCTTTATTGAATGCAATTTTTATTGCATTATGATATGAAAAGAATACATTTAATAACTCTGCTTTTCTGCATTTAGTTGTCAGGATTTTATGGCCTAATTTGTGGTCAATTTTGTTTTTTGGAAAGATATTGTGTTCTGCTAAGACAGACGTATATTTCTATTACCATTCAATTTTCTTCAGAAGTCTATTGTAACTAACTTTTCTAAAACTCTATTCATCTTCATAACTTTTTTCTTGTTTATTGTTTTCAATAGACTTATCAAGTTTTGAAAGGAGGTTATTTGAAATAATCTATAAGTATAGTTTTAATGTGTATTTCCTTCTGTTACTCATTCAAATTTTTCCTTTAGGAATTGCAACACTATTATTTAGTAAATACATTTTTATTATTGATATCACTTTATTTTTCTTCCTTTTAGCAAAATATATTTCTGCTCATATTTTTCTCTTTTAATACAATCTAATTTTTGCTTTTTATTTTTTTGAAATCATAATTGCTCCTTTTGCTTTTTTAAATTTTTTACTTCTTCAGAAGAGTAATAGATTCTATTCAAGCCATTTTTTTTCTGTGTGTCTCTCTGCTTAATTAGTATTTCTTGTAAACAACATGGTTTTTAATCAAAGGTTTCAATCCATTCTGCTCTCTCCTTCCAATTTATGAATTCATCCCATTCATATTCACAGTTATGATTTCTATGTATTTCTTTTCATCCTATCTTCCCCCCTGTTTATCTCTCTCTCTGACCTTAATCACCTCCCCCAAATTAACTTCTCTTCTATCAACCTGTCTCATTCCTCTTCTCCTTTTTTACTTCCCTATAAGTAAGATTTATTTCTATAATTATCTGATTTTAATGCTATTTCTATATTGATCTAATGCCTCAGTCTATTTCCAGGTAAATTTTGTTTTCCAATGAGATTGTTTATATAACCTTTTACTTTTAAAAATCCTTTAGAGTTGATTTTATTGATTTTTTATATCCAATGGAATCATTAGCTTCCAAATAAAAACAGGTAAAAAGTGGTAACATTTTTAGATTCCAGTGGAATTTCTTGTTGGTTCTGGGAAGGGGGAGGGAAGAAGTGAGATAAAGGAAAATAATCATGTAAATATGTAAAAATATTTAAAAAATTAAAATTGATTTTAAAAAATTCAACAATTCTAATTTTTAAGAGATAATTTTCTTCAGTGAACATTTGTGCTTCATTTTCTGTTTGGCCAATTCCATATTTAAAAGTTTATTTCTTTATTGAATTTTTAAACATTCTTTCCCATTTACTCAGTTCTATTTTTTTAATGAGTTCTTTTTTCTTCAGTAATTTTTGTACATCCCCCATGATTAGTAAATTCTGTTTTTAAGAAGTTATTTTCCTTAATGTTTTTGTGTACCTTTGGTCATTTGGCCATTGTTTGTTTAAAATGTCATTTTCTTCAATATTTTTATGATTCCTTTACCAAGGTATTGACTTTTTCATCATTTTTCTGTATCACTTTTATTTTTTTTTTCTAGTTTTTTTCTCTACCTCTCTTATTTGATTTTTTAAATCCTTTTTCATCTTGTCAAGGGCCAGAGATTAATTAACATTTTTCTTTCTAGCTGTGCATGAAATTGGTTCAATTTTATTGATTTCCAAATTTTTGTTTTGGTATTCCCTGTGTAAGGGGTAAACTATTGAAGATTTAGACTAAACTTATGAGGAATGTAGTCATTGTAATTATTACTCAAGTCAGAATGACTTTTTAAAACAATTTATTTATAAATAGAGGGAAAGAGTGAAAGTAAGGAAATCAGAGAGAGAAGATAATTACTCTGGCCTAATCTGAAACAGGTAGGGCTTCAGAGACCCCAGCAAAGGGGTCCAGAGGTAAATTACACAATGGTTTTAGCTGCAAGGCCTCTTCCAAGATGACAGACCTCTCTAGAGGGTAGTACTTCTCAGAAAAACTAAGAAAAGGAGTCTGTCTTTTTCTTTCACCCATATGGTAGTTCTAAGGGGAAAATCCAAGAGCAGTCCAAGGTTCCAAGCCAGAGCTCCTTCAAGTTCAAGTTGAAAGTGAAAGACTTCATCATAGGAAGTTCTTGCCACTTTTCTTTTTTTAACATTTATTAATAATCATTTTTAACATGGTTACATGTTTCATGCTCTTATTTTCCCCTTCACCCCCCCGCACTCCCCCCACCCATGGCCGACGCACTTTTCCACTGGTTTTGTCATGTGTCCTTGATCAAGACCAATTTCCCGATTGTTGGTGGTTGCATTGGTGTGGTAGTTTCGAGTCCACACCCTCAATCATGTCCGTCCCGACCCATGCGTTCAAGCAGTTGCTTTTCTTATGTTTCCTCTCCTGTAGTCCTTCCTCTGAATGTGGGTAGCATTCTTTACCATAAATCCCTCAGAATTGTCCTGGGTCATTGCATTGCTGCTGGTACAGAAGCCCATTACATTCAATTTTACCACAGTATATCAGTCTCTGTGTACAATGTTCTTTTGGCTCTGCTCCTTTCGCTCTGCATCAGATCCCGGAGGTCTCTCCAGTTCGCCTGGAACTCCTCCAGTTTATTATTCCTTTTAGCACAATAGTATTCCATCACCCGCATATACCACAGTTTGTTCAGCCATTCCCCAATTGAAGGACATACCATCCTTTTCCAGTTTTTTGCCACCACAAAAAGCGCAGCTATAAATATTTTTGTACATGTCTGTTTATCTATGATCTCTTTGGGGTACAAACCCAACAATGGTATGGCTGGGTCAAAGGGCAGGCATTCTTTTATAGCCCTTTGAGCATGATTCCAAATTGCCAGCCAGAATGGCTGGATCAGTTCACAACTCCACCAGCAATGCATTAATGTCCCAATTTTGCCACATCCCCTCCAGCATTCATTACTCTCCCCTTCTTTCATTTTAGCCAATCTGCTAGGTGTGAGGTGATACCTCAGAGTTGTTTTGATTTGCATTTCTCTAATTATTAGAGATTTGGAACACTTTCTCATGTGCTTATTGATACTTTTGATTTCTTTACCTGAAAATTGCCTATTCATGTCTCTTGCCCATTTATCAATTGGGGAATGGCTTGATTTTTTATACAATTGCTTTAACTCCTTGTATATTTGAGTAATTAGACCCCTGTCAGAGTTTTTTGTTATAAAGATTTTTTCCCAATTTGTTGTTTCCCTTCTGATTTTGACTACATTGTTTTTGTTTGTACAAAAGCTTTTTAGTTTAATATAATCAAAACCATTTAATTTACATTTTGTAATTTTCTCTAACTCTTGCTTGGTTTTAAA
>NW_025373089.1:0-1719 GCF_016433145.1 Gracilinanus agilis
TATATATATATATATATATATATATATATATATATGTGTGTGTGTGTGTGTGTGTGTGTGTGTGTGTGTGTGTGTATAAATGTTTTTTTTCATTTTTTCTCTTGAACCAAGCTTAATAATTTTAAATACATAGGTTTCAATTTCAGTTTTTCTTTTTTGTTTTCCATTTTCATTGTTATATAGTTTTATGTATTGTATTCCCAATTTTGCTTAATTGAATCTGAAATATTTCATAGAAATCTTCCCATGCTTCTACAAATTCTTCACTTCATATTTATTGTTTTATATGGGATAGTAATATTCTATTATATTTATATGCCACAATTTGTTTAATAATTGTCCAATCAATGATTATCTAATTTATTATTAGTTCTTTGTTACCATAAAAAGTTCCACTCACTATTCCAGTATATCTAGAATATTTCTTTTCCACCCACAAATATCCTTTCATATAGTTAAAACATCAAAATGTATATTGACCTTCTATTTCTGCTTTATTCATGTTCCCTTATTTATATAAATCTTTGCATGTTTGCTTATATTACTCTTATGCACATCTTGAGAACAAACTCAAATCAAGGAACCTCCATTGCTTTTTCCAATAGAATTATTTCCCTGTCTTAGTGTTAAATTGTCAAGGATCAAAGATCAAAGCCTTAATTAGGGCTGAGTGTTTACAGCTTTGGTTCAGGATGCCAAAACTTAAAGAGCACATTCACTCCTTCAGTGTGTAGAAACAGTTGAACTTTGTACTTAGTTAACAAGAATAATGATTTAAAATAGGAAACTACCAGATGGTGCCTACCATTTTGTAATGATATTTTAATCTTGGTCAGAGAGAGGATTCTCATACTTAAATGGGCTGCTCTGGTTTACTCCACCATCTCAGCTCTGCCCCGGGAGGTCTGAAAGCATATGGTGCATTCCAGCAGCAGCTGCATTCCAAAGGAGGTCCTTCCTTGGAAAGCCTCACAAAACGCTCAATATGATTCAAAATATATAAGCCAAAATCATTCAGAAAATTTTGAATTGCATTGAGACTCATATCTTCCAGAACTAAAATGACTATTGATTCAATGTATTCTGTGCTGATCAAAGCACACAAAGGGTACTGTGCTCAGTTTGGGCTATCATATTTTATGAAGCACTTTGATAAACTGAAGAAAATCAAAAAGCTCATCTAGAATGATGAATGTCCTCAAGCTCATGCCACATGAGGAAGGGTGCGGTAAGAGGTGATAGCTCTCTTAAAAGAGTTGAAAGGGTGCCATATGCAAGAGGATATCTATTGGTTCCACAAGATAGAATTAAGAAAAGTGAGTGGAGGTTACAAAGAGGTAAAAGTCAAATGTTAAGTTTAAAGTTAAAATTTATATCAAGGAAAAATTGATAATTTAAGGAATTTTAAAGTATAATTTACTGCTTCTATGGTTAATATGTCCCTTATCACTGGACATTTTTAAACAAAAAACTATATGATTTGGACTAGTTGGTCACTAAATTTCCTTCCAGTTCAAAAATTTTGTGATGCTTAGACAGAGCAAAACTTCAGAACTCCATACCCTCCCACACCAAGATAAAAAACAAAGCACTTCGAGGGGAAAGAAAACCAAATCTAAACACAGGATAGAACTGGGGGATCCTCCTGCTGGATTCAGCTCAAGATCTATACCAAAAAAAAAGAAGAAGAAGAAGAAGAAGAAGAAGAAGAAGAAGAAG